>NC_056732.1:341455279-341552779 GCF_019279795.1 Protopterus annectens
ATATATCCCCTTCTAATATTCCAAAGACCATATCATCACATCATTGAATTTAGTTTTTGCGAGACTAATATTGTAAAAATGAAATACCCAAATGGTGAATTTTTTCCCAGGGCAAGTAAGCACTTGCCCAACATGCCATTTTCTACACTGTATTGTGATCCTTGACTTGGTATATATAGTTGGGGACCCCCCCCCCCACCTAGGTGGGTTTTATTTACTCTGGCGTATGTTTTGTTGGAGTTTGGGCAAGTGTTTATGATGTCACTTTTTTACTCTGACAAAGTCTAATATATAGACGAAAGCGCTCAGTCTTTAACTATTAAATTTCAAGTTGTAGTGTTCAATAAAACCTGAGTATCTCATTATATTCAGTGTTTATTTTATTTAAATATTTGTGTGTATTGGACGTTTTTCAGTTATAAGTTGTTCCATAAAACACCTACATTCGGCCTCGGCCTAAACACTATTTTGTAATGAATCTGCCTGGTGACCGAACCCTTCTCATTTAAAAGATTTCCAAGTATGCTTCCTCAGCTAATACAGTAGGAGGATTGCCTGCTAATGGAGACACTTTACATACCCAAGTTAACACCAGTCAGGAATTGTTCTCAAATTTACCACGCACTTACGCTCAGGTAGTAATGAATGATGGATTTAATTCAATGGAGACTACCCATCATCCATCCATTGGTACAGTTCAGGAAGTGGATTTTGAGTCATGATTAAGTTTCTCGGTTCTGACCTTTATGGACAATATGGACAATATTTCATGTCAACTACAGGAGTTTGAGAAAAACTATACAAAACTCATACTCTGCAACTGGAAAATTCCTATTTCTGTAAGTGCATATGGCTTGAAATTGTCCAAAAAGGCTTAAGAACATAGAACTGTCCTAATGGAGTGGATGTTGACTTAGCTTTATATTGGGACATTGTCAAATTGTACAAAGATGCAGGATTTTCACTCAAACTCATTATTAAAGAAAATGAAAGAAAAATAGCGAAGCAATATGGAGGGACATAACTTTTGAGACTATTAAATGACAATTTTTTTTGAAATATTTTCTAAAGCTGAAGCATCTGTTGCTTATAACAACAAATGAAAGCAACGTAAGTTAGAAAGGGACAGGGCTGATTATGAGCATGGTTTAGCATACAATGTTCCAAGGCATTGTAGAGGAAGCAGATCAGTATCTTTTAGGGACAATTTAGTGAATGGAAGAGACCCCATGGTTTCTAATGGAGAGGAGGAAGTCTAAGAAAGTAATGAGGATTGTTTTTTTTTAGAACAGCCACAACTCAGATGATTCAAGAGTATTGCCAATTGACCACAAGCATACAACCATGGTTCAAGACCTGGTTCAAAACCCCCACAGAGAAACTTTTACACTGACTGCAGAACCAGGGGAAGGGGTTAAAGCAGATAGACATTGACTTTGTGTAAATATGGTTGTAAAATGTTTGCAAAAATAGCATAGTGGATTCTTTTCACATTTTCAATTTATCTGGTCTTACTTGGTTTGAATTACACATGGCTATTTCTAAAAAAGCTTTTATGTTCATTCCCACTTATAACCTGGATATTGTGGACGCAATAATTCAGCTTAAATTGTTTTGTAGAGATTATAACCTTAAATCATTTATTGCTGACAAGATTTGTTTTGGTGATAATATGTGTTCTGGGATATACAGGAAGAGTATATTTTGTCCTCCCCCCAACCATATGATTGCTGTTTTTGAAAGAGTCTGTGAACATCAATTTAGATTTATTTATTCTGAAAACAGAAGGCTTAGACATGATAATTTGACATCTGAGGAATGGAAGTTCCTTTTAATTTAGCTCAAGATAGGAGCATCCGTATTATGAAGCCTGATAAGGGTGGGGGGTAGTGATAATGGACAGTACTGAATATTCAGCAAAAATGAAAACACTTATCAAAGAATGTCCCTTAATGAAATCAATAAAGCTTATGCTAAACTAGACTTTTTCTCAGTAGATATGGTTACACAAGGAGATCTTGAACATGAGATGTGGGAATTTTGAATGTAGATAAGCCTAGAATAGCAACCATTTTTGGGATCCACAAGATTCAAAAAGATCCACATAATCCGCCTTTTAGACCTATAGCTTCAGCCAAGGGCTCTAAGACTAAGCCTTTGGTGAAATATGTGGACATTAAATGCAAAGCAGTATTACAATCAGAGAAATATATTTTTTATTAGAGATTTTAAATGGCTTGGAATATTTAGACATTTTATTTATTACAGTAGATGTAGTAGATTTACTTAAACTCATTATTAAAGAAAATGAAAGAAAAATAGCGAAGCAATATGGAGGGACATAACTTTTGAGACTATTAAATGACAATTTTTTTTGAAATATTTTCTAAAGCTGAAGCATCTGTTGCTTATAACAAAAAATGAAAGCAACGTAAGTTAGAAAGGGACAGGGCTGATTATGAACATGGTTTAGCATACAATGTTCCAAGGCATTGGAGAGGAAGCAGATCAGTATCTTTTAGGGACAATTTAGTGAATGGAAGAGACCCCATGGTTCCTAATGGAGAGGAGGAAGTCTAAGAAAGTAATGAGGATTGTTTTTTTTTTTAGAACAGCCACAACTCAGATGATTCAAGAGTATTGCCAATTGACCACAAGCATACAACCATGGTTCAAGACCTGGTTCAAAACCCCCACAGAGAAACTTTTACACTGACTGCCGAACCAGGGGCAGGGGTTGAAGCAGATAGACATTGACTTTGTGTAAATATGGTTGTAAAATGTTTGCAAAAATAGCATAGTGGATTCTTTTCACATTTTCAATTTATCTGGTCTTACTTGGTTTGAATTACACATGGCTATTTCTAAAAAAGCTTTTATGTTCATTCCCACTTGTAATCTGGATATTGTCGACGCAATAATTCAGCTTAAATTGTTTTGTAGAGATTATAACCTTAAATCATTTGTTGCTGACAAGATTTGTTTTGGTGATAATATGTGTTCTGGGATATACAGGAAGAGTATATTTTGTTCTCCCCCTAACCATATGATTGCTGTTTTTGAAAGAGTCTGTGAACATCAATTTAGATTTATTTATTCTGAAAACAGAAGGCTTAGACATGATAATTCGACATCTGAGGAATGGAAGTTCCTTTTAATTTAGCTCAAGATAGGAGCATCCGTATTATGAAGCCTGATAAGGGTGGGGGGTAGTGATAATGGACAGTACTGAATATTCAGCAAAAATGAAAACATTTATCAAAGAGTGTCCCTTAATGAAATCAATAAAGCTTATGCTAAACTAGACTTTTTCTCAGTAGATATGTTTACACAAGGAGATCTTGAACATGAGATGTGGGAATTTTGAATGTAGATAAGCCTAGAATAGCAACCATTTTTGGCATCCACAAGATTCAAAAAGATCCACATAATCCGCCTTTTAGACCTATAGTTTCAGCCAAGGGCTCTAAGACTAAGCCTTTGGTGAAATATGTGGACATTAAATGCAAAGCAGTATTACAATCAGAGAAATATATATTTTATTAGAGATTTTAAATGGCTTGGAATATTTAGACATTTTATTTATTACAGTAGATGTAGTAGATTTATTTACTGTTATTCCTTCCAAAATTATCATTGAATGATTTTACATATTTATCTCAATTTACATCTATGTCTTCTAATGAAATTGGTTCACTTACAGCTCTATTGAGTTTAGTATTAAACAAAAATTTTCTCTTTTTCAAAGTGAACTTTTTCCACCAAGTGACAGGGTTGGCAATGGGGGCTGCATGTGCCCCCATATATGCTAACATTGTTTTAGCCATGTGGGAAAAGTTGAATGTATTCATGCCTAAATTTAATGCCTTAAGACATGAATATTTTTGATTTTTAGACAATGTGTTGACTTTATGGAAGAGCAATAGAGAACAATGGTTGCATTTTTATTCTTTATTGCAGAATTCCACAAAATTTTTGAAGTTCACATATACAATTGGTGAAAACAAAATTAATTATTTTGATTTGAACCTTGGAAAACACTTCATAAAAATATGTTATACATCTACTATTTTTAGAAAAGAGACCTGTGCCAGTACATATCTACATGTTGAAAGTTGTCATACCCGGTTTCAAAAGAAATCTCTTGTTAAAGGTCAAATGGTGCATTTGTCCTGACATATCTGACGACAAATTATTTAATGAGGAATTATATTATTTAATTTTTTTTCTTCATGGATAGAGGGTAGCCTATTGATTTCCTTAATAATATCAAAAAGAGGTGATTACATTTAGGACAGGGAGGTTCACACCTATTCTGAGAAGAAGTAGAGCTACCTTACTGATTCTTTAGAGACGCCAATTATGGTCAGAGACAAAAATTTTCTTTCATTATTCCTTTCAGTAACACCACACATTTGTATGTCAATACTGTAAAATGAATGTGGGACACTATTTCTGACACAGATTTAAAGAACTTGCTGGGTACTAGTCCATCTATCACATGTTATCAAAGTAAAAATATTAAGGGTATTTTAGAGCCTGGGGCTAATAAAGTAGTATGGAGTTATAGTTTCACGGAAAATGTGGCTGCTGTAGATTATGTAAATATATACATGAAGACCCTTATGTAGTTGTTCATAATTATAAGAAAATCATCCCATGCCCAGGAAAAGTTAATTGTAATACTGCAAACTTGGTATATTTAGCATTATGTTCTTCATGTTGTGCCTTTTATGTGGGCAAAACCAAAAGAAGACTAAGCGATAGAATAAGTGAACCTGTGTATGATATTAAAAAGAAAAAAAATACTAATGCCTTGTTCCGCCATTCTAACATTTGTTCAGATTTCAAAAGATTTCTATTTTTTTTTATTGAAAGAATTTTAGTGATACCATTAAGTGAGGATCTAGAAAATGATTTATATTTTAAAGAACTATCTTGGCAATTGAGGCTAAATGTTTTAAACACTCCTGGTCTCAATGATTCAGTATCTATTTCAAGTGTTCTTATGAAGAGAGCAGTTTTATTGTAAATGGTTTTAAATGATCACATTTTAATTGTTTCGTTTTTGTATGTTTTGGAAAATGTCACATTTATAAAAAAGCTATTTTAGTGATTCATTTACTTTTTAGTCTCGTTTATTTTTTGAAGTGCTCTTATTGCAAATACTGATTTGATTTTACAGGTTCGATTTTAATATATGTGTCTTTAAGTTCCAAGTGGCAATTTTCACAAGCTTACTGATTGGCTGTTTTTAACCGATTTAACTGTTTAGTTTATTTAAACATGTTTATGACTCTGATGAGGTCTAATGTATAGACAAAAGTGCTCAGTCTTTAAGTTTTAAGTTTCAAGTTACAAGTTTTAGTGTTCAATAATGCCAGAGTATCTCCTTATGTTCGGTGTTTATTTTATTTTAATTTTTGTGTGCATTGGACGTACATCATGAATAGTGTGAAGGATTTTCTCCTGAAAGAGTAAATGGATCTTTCCCTTGCTATGCTGACTTAAAAATGTGTTTTTAAGAATTACTTCCCACTAATCAACAATTAGCTTTCACTAAAGATTCATCATACCACAAGCCTTCATTTTTCTTTAACCTCTGGCCCCCCTATGCTCTGAGACCGAGTGTAAGATGTGGTGAAAACCCCTCCCCTGATCTTTCAGATATGTTTGTAATGTTGTGTTATCCGAAGTCAAGATGGTGTCTTGGACTGTTTAGAAAAGCAGTGGCGATATCCATAAAACTGAATAATCTGCCAATATTTTATTACTAAGGAATGTGTAGAGTTTATATACCAGTGCATTAGGATGGCTACAGGACTGTGTTACTGTTTTATGTTTACACAGTATTCAAACTGTCTATGCACTAGATTTGTAGTACTTTATTTGTTTTAAATTATGTTTAGAATTTATATTTATTTTATTTATCATTTATTTACCCAGTTAGCCATGATGAGAACAAGTCCATTTTCTGGGGGTATCTGGGAAGATGTCACCAAATGTCAGATCATCTCGTATTTTTCTGAATTGCTTTCTAAAATATCTATGTAAATCTCAACCCTGAGATTTTCTAGCACATAAAATGTAAATTTTCTAAAATCATTATATATTAATAATTTATATGTTTCATTTGAGCAATATAGTTATGCTCATAAACTTCCATGTTGTTTTTAATTCAGAAAGTATATTTCAGTTTATATATCCTCTATGACATTTTAGTGCCAGTTTGCTGACAGACACGCCATTACAGTAGAATATGTTGCTATGTAAACTACAGTATCAGTATATCAATTAGACATGTCTACTCAATTTATAATGATGTTTTGTGATGCATTATGTGTACATTAAAATAATTTATTTATTTATTTATTTGCATTTGTTTACTAGGATAGTCCACTGTGCCAGTGTGAGCCCATTTTCAGTGGTGGCCTAGGGAGAAAGGCTCCAGACATGGCATAATAGTACAAATACAGAATACAGAATCATATGGGATAGACATTATACATAATTACAGCATTACATAACATTTGAGCAGCAAAGTACAAAGTAGTCAATAAAGTAAAAAATACATAAATCAAGTATATAACATTTGGGCAGCAAAGTACAAATTCAATAAGGCAGAATACATTGTAAGGCTAAGAGATAGTAATATCAGAGAACATGCAACAATAGTCCTTAGAGAGGTAGATCATGGCTAGCAACAATACCAATGAGCAATGGGTCCATTTGTAGATGGGGAGAGCTAAGTGTAAGATAGTGCTGTCTAGGTAGTTTGTTTAGGACAGATGCCAGGAGGTTAAACCTTAAGTGAAGCTTAGGAAAAGAGAAAATAAGAGCAGATAAAGGTACAGCATTTCTTTTGATAGTAAATGTAGGAGGGAAGTCTTTCAGGGTGGGAGAGTACATGGATCGGGATATATAGCACAAGGCAGGAAGAGACTGGGATAGGAAAGAGGGAAGAAAAGGAAGGTGTGTGTGGGGGGGTTAAGTTATAGGAACTGCACCCCCCGAACAGTTGCATTGCCATAAAGAGGTGAGCTGTTGTTTCAGGGATTTCTTAAAGAGAGGGGCACTGCTGATAGAGCTTATCGACTGAGGCAGATTATTGCATAGTTTAGCTAAAGTAAAGGAATAGCGCATTTGTCCTGCTGCGCTGGTTGGTTTTACTACATTTAGGAGTTGTTGGTTACTGAATTGGCGAGGTCTGTTTGATCACAGGGAGTAAATACCTGAGATCACCTTTAGTTTGTATTAAAAGTGCCATTCCTTCGCTGTGATTTATAATTGTTGCAGGTCTTGCTAATGAAACATGGAGAAACCACTCAACTTTAAGCTAGCCAACTAATAACTTCCATTTTTTATCATTTGTCTAATGTTTTTAGCATCACTACTGTAAGTAATTGGAAAGAAGTGCTAAAAGTCTTTCCTAAAAGTATGTTGGTAGCAGATGACAAAATATCATGCTTTTTCAAAATATGGCAGTATTTTTCAAACCAGTCTGCTTTTACGTCTTCATGAATGTTGTTAAAAATGATAATGTGTATCACCCTCCACAAACAAATCCCATAAATAATTCAGACCCTATCTAACATTGTATCTGTGAAGGTTAACTTAATCACACTTCCTGATTTAACAAATAAAGAGCGGTTACTGTTGCAGTACACGTAACTGTTAGCAAAAGTCTTAATTCCATATATATTATAGTCAAAAGTCCCAGTTTGGGGTTTCAAGTTTATCTCAACATCAAGAAAAACATTTAGCTTCCATTTCTGGTATTTTCTGAACAAACTCTGTGCTATTATTGTTTTTGAGTTTTAAATACTACTGTTGTCCCAGTTTTATAAACATTTAATAACGTCCCATAAATTCCACTTTTCTATCTTATTTGAATTGACATAACCATACCTTTAGCACTTCACAAAACACTTTTGTTTATACACCACTCATTTGCTTATAAAATTTTACTTCAGTTCTTCTTTGAATACCTTCTTAATTTCTTCCACTGCTTTCTTCAATTACCTATCATTTTCTCCTCTTTCCATTTTAGTAATACATATCCTGTTTCAAACTTATATTGTAAATAAATTCCAACATATTCAGCAATTCCCGTTTATTAAATCAAGATATCACCTTTACCATCTTGCTATTCCCTTCTCCAATACTTTTCTTCCCTTTCCTAATTAGTACCAAATGCATCACATTCCTGTCTCATGCATATCTCTCACATTCTTCTTTTCCTTGTTTTAAAACTCTTTCTTACACTTTGCACAAATTGCCTTCTAATCTCTCATGCATCTCCTCCACACATTTAACATCCTCTTTTTTGATTTTTTTTTCTAACATCTTAATTCACCTCTTTTCTCTACTTACTCTAACCTTCAGTTCTAATCAGTTTTTGTAAAAGACCCTCACCTCTAGATAATCATCCCATAATATTCCCTAGATTTGCAATAATACTTTTTTATTAATAACTCACACTCGGTTTTAAACATTCATCAGTTTAACACAATTTCATTTTTTCTCCTCTTATCTACTTAGGCTATCAATGTTGTATGATTTGTAAATCCATGCATCAGCTTACTGCTTGCTTTTATCTAGACACATGGAGAACTAATTACATAATCAATATCAATTGTTTTATCACTTTTAAAATAAGTAAAAGTCCTTTCTTATTCTATTTTGCTTTCTAAAATCAACATGATTTTTCTTTTGCTGCACCAATGTTAAAATTAGCCTCTAAAACATAATGTAGTCTCATTTTTATTTAAATAGTATTTTAACTTTAAATACTTATTTCGAACAGCCACTAGAATATATATATATATATATATATATATATATATATATATATATATATTTATATATATATATATATATATATATATATATATATATATATATATATATATATTGTAAATTTTATTTATATTACTTTTATGACAGCTTCCCAAAGCGTATCCATTACACTTCCACCTATTCATAGTCCCCATTGTCAAATTTTTACTCCATGTTTTATTTATCATAATGTCCTGAAAAATTATTCTTCATCCAAAAAATAACACCATTTCCTTCTTCTACTATTAATATTCTTGTATTTCCTGTTTATCTCTAAATGTATAATTGAATACAAATAACATCTACACCTGCCTCTGTAATCCTTGTTAAAACTACCCTGTTCCTCAGTTTTATTTAATTTTGCTCACATTACGGATACAATCTTCAGCCGATTTTGAGAGTTTTGTTTACGCACCCTTCTCACTCAGTCTCTCTCCTTTTTTAAACTTTCGGTGCTGTTGCAGTTATTTGGCTCTCTTTCGTCTTGCTCTTTTTCTGTTTCAGTTCTTGAAGTTTAGTTTTGCTGTATAGTACATTAAATTTGTTAACATATTCTAGCTTTTTATTACTTTCCAGGTTTCTTACCATAACCCGTTCTTCTTGTTCCTTTCTTTGCGTTCCTGTCTTATTCATTTGTTTACTATCATTATCTTTTAATAAACTGCTTTAATACAACAGAATTTTTCCATATCATCTCTGTGTTTATAGCATCTGGCCAAAATGCAGTTCTTTCCAGCACTTAATACAACCTGGCTGACACTGCTACCAAGAATGTCCTTTTCTTCCATTCACTTTATATACATTGCTCTTAGATGTCTTATCAAAATGACCTACTGGTTTGCATGAAATACATTTTAGCAGCTTTTATTTATTCCATACAATTCCCTTATGTCCAGTATCACAATAGTGTTATCCTACCATATCAATGTTGTCTTTAAGTGTGCACTTTTGTCATTTGCGAATCTAATTTAGCAAACAAATGCTAACCCTGATTCTAAATGCCGTAAATGTCTCTTATTTTCTTCATTTTAAATACACTAACAAATATTTATTCTTTCCATTTCATCGTCTTTTTCATTTAGTTCAACATTTCTGAAGAATGTTTTATGCATTCCTTAGTACTAAAATTATAGTCCACGTGTTCTAGTACAGACAATGGAAAACACTTTGCCTTTTTTGTAACTTCTTTTAAAAAAACAAAACAAATATTTATTAATTTCAAAGACAACATTTGCATTTGGTTCTCAGCTTTTGTGAATTACTCTTATCACCTGACTAAGCAGGATTCTCAATGGGTTAACAATCCCTAGATGCACTGGATGCCTATTACTCTGTAGAGTTCTCTTCCAAATACATTGAATCTTAACTCGATTCCTTCTTACTCGTCTTTGCTTCCCATCCCAACCCACCTGTGCAAATAACTGTAATCTCTGATTCGTCTCAGGACTCTGCATTGTTCTTGGATTTTTAGAGGTGTGCCTGTCATCACCATTAGTCTCCATACCCCTGACAACCTCTGATATAATGCTAAACTAATCTCTTCAACAACTCAGACCATACAACATTAGACAGACATCAGACAAAGACGTGTGAGAGTTTGTAAGTGCATAAGGTACCAGTATTTACAAAATAGTCATCTTTTTATTGGGATAAGCTATTTAAAGTACACTATTGTTATCCTGGATTACTTAGTGCCTTTCCTTAAGTTTAAATTTGTTTTTTTGTGGTAGCATTTCACTCTAGACACTCTTTAACTGTGCTTTTACATTAGGAGGACTGGGATTATTCATCTCGTGGCAGTAGGTCTTTACCTGATCTATCTGAACAGGGAAGCACACAAAAGGGCTCTAAGTGTAGTCCTTTTATTGGTCAGATTTCTATTTTTCCAATAACGGTATAAATTGGGCATATTTGCACAGAGCTGCTGGCTGTGCCAGTGCCCTGCACAGATGCAAACACCTGGAAACATTGCTTATTTTCATTATACTGTGAAAGTTTACTGAGCTATTTATTGCTTTTTTCTTTAAAGTTTAAAGTCACAATTCAAACTGCTATAAAAGCTGCTGTTCTCTACTGCAATAAGTTGTATTTAATCTTTGTTAGTTAGTATTAGCCAACTGTTTGAGGTTCCTTAACACTTGGGCTCCAAACCAATCATTTTATATTAACAGTGTCAAAGTCTGCACTCTTGTGAAAGGATTTTTAGGTTCATAGGTTCATAGGTTAATGCTAGGCTACCTGCCCTTGTGGGCCATTTTTTAAGCCTAGCCAGTTACCCCATGTGAGACTCAAACACTGCACCTTGTGTCTGTAAGGCAAACACCTTAACCATTATGCCATCCTCCACTCCTCAGGAGAGGGCTGTTTTCACCTATATGACCTGGGAACTGCTGATGGAAAGCTCATTGTGTGCTTACCTGATTGGCCTTAGCATATAGTTAGTGTAAAACTTGCTTATTTCAGATTGTATATAAGCCTTGCATTTGTGAGAGAAGCTGCTCTTCATGCAGCAGCGGTTACTGGTGCCTTGTGTACATGCAATCAACAGAAGATGAACTTTACCTCAGTCCTGCTTTACTCATGGGGCAACTGGTTTGTGCAGTGAGCAGCATTTATGCAGTTAGTTAGGAGTATTAAGATCTACCTATCTTATTTTAGCACCCAGGACTATTACAGCTCAGTCAGCATCTGGTTTGGGGGCTGGGCAGCATTGCTGGTAAGATTAGCTGCAGATTACATCAATTAAACACCATTCCCTCATCCAGTTACAAACATCCTCCACTCCTGTCCCTTGCAAGTACACATTAAGACCTGCAATGATGGATGGGCACCTTCCTGCTATCTCTGCATCCAACTTGGTGGACATGGGTATCATGAGGCAATGTAACAATTTCCTTATGTACACTGATGACCACTTAATTCACGAACAGACAAATACAGTATGTGAGAGATGTAGTTACACATTGACACTGGAGGCTGAACTCTCATACAGACACAAAAAGCAACAAATAGGTTTTCAGCAAATCACACACATCACTTACTGCACTCACAAAGGACCACACATAAACCTACATATGTGGAGGTGCTCACATGTAACTTACCCAAACCTCAAAGGCCTCTCAGGCACAGTCCTCAGATAGTCTGCATGCACACAAACAAGACAATTCCCATCACAACACATAAAGCCACATCTCATTGTGTCTCAACTACCAAGCCCATAAGACAAAACACTCCACAACCCTATATTCTAATCATAGCAGACTCCATTGTGAGGCCCACTGATGTCTCTCTTACCAGGCTAGATAAAGAGAAGGTTACAGTTAGATGCCTGTCAAGGCCCAGGACTCACCAGATCACACAAGCACTCAGGTCCCTTACCTCTTAGTACCAGTATGTCTCAGTCATAGTCCATGTGGGTGTGAATGAGCCGAGATGTACCTCCTTGGACTATGTGAAGACTGACATTATTGAGCTCTCAGAATATGTGTCACAGGCAGGTATGAACCTTGCACTGAGCAACATTTTACTATCTCCATGGATGTTTCCACAATACCAGCAGAAAATGATCGACTTCAACAATTGATTTAGCTACTTGTGTCATTTCAAAGGAGCCTAATACTTTTCAGCCTGGTGAGTCCTGGCCTGCAAGCTGGGTGCAGTCATCAATTCCCCAAGTGATGTGGACATCCTCAAAGAAGGTCTCACTCAAACTAATGACTGGTGTCAGAAACATGACCTCAAACTGAATGCCAAAAAATGCATCATCATCACCTTTGGGGAGAGTGATGTCCCTACATATTATCACATTAATAACAATGTCCTAAGTACAGAATCAGTAGTGAGAGATTTGGGCACCCAGGTTGATGGCAACCTGACTTTTGACCACCATGTTGCTTCTGTTGTATTGAAAGCTTTCTACATGGCCCACCTCATAAGTAAGGGTATCTCATCCAGAGATAAAGAGGTCATAAGATCTCTGTATTCATCCCTTATAAGGCCAGTTATTGAGTACAACGTCCTCTTTGGCATGTACCTTGCAAAACACATGCAGCAGCTGGAGAGACCACAGAGGTTCCTCACAAGGAGGATCCAGGGCCTCAAACACCTACCCTACACATATAGACTAAAAGCCCTGTCCTTCTATTCAGTTTCATACAGACTCCTCATATGTGACCTCTGTCTGGCATACAAAGCAATCTCAGACCCTGCCTTGATGGGACTACTGCATATCCGCAAGTCAAACTCCATTTGAGTAACCCACACGCGCGACCTCAATCTAGTCTGTGACATCAATAGGACTTGTTGGCAGGACAGATTTGTGTCCCAGAGACTCCCCCATCTGTAGAACAGACTTCCTCTCCATGTCAATCAGAGTACCTCATTGTCCCTTTTCAAGCACAACCTGGATAACTGGATGGGAAACAGAAAATACACCCCTTGGATTCCACCCGTGTCCCTGCTGGACAGGGGCTTTGGGTACTGACATGTCTAAACATGGGCTAAACTCTTGGCTAGGCTTATAAGGGCTTCAGGGCCAATAGTCTAGTAACTTCATATGATCCTATGAAGATATGTATATGTACAATATCTAACTACATAATTTCACATAGCCACTGTCCTCGTGCATCACTGATGCCTATACAGCCTAGACCTCAGATGACTGCACATTTCATAGTTTTCCATTACAGTCCCACTATTTGAAGAATATATATCATATAGATGTTTTTATAACCATGTTTCAATTACCATGGAAATTATATAATGGGGATAATTCAGTGGACTTTGTACATTTCAGCTGTGAGAAACATTTCTGCAGTTTGTTCTAAGTAGTGGGGATATTTGTAGCTTTTCCATATTCAGGCTTGTATTTGGGCCTAGTGTTTGTGGAGGCTGTGTGTCTGAGCACATATTCAGGGACATCTTGGTTTAGCCAAAGCCATCAGGCATTTCAGTGAGAGAGAATTGTTTGAGGTCATTGGCTGACTGAGGTCACCTGGACTACAGCTTAGACTAAGCACCTCATTGGTTCTTTTGAGATTTCTTTCTTAAAAGCTATCTCAGGTTTCAACTTTCTGTTACCTAAGAAGTTCAGTTGTGAGTGTTCTGCCATTTCACACTGACCTGATCGAAGGAAAGAAACTGAGGAAATTCGGAGCTATAATATATAACATTAAGTATCCTGTTTTTTGTTTATTTTGTACTTTATTTCTTTGTCATTTATAGCACTTTGTGTACTGTGTATTTTTCTAGCTAGCTTCACTGTGTGTGTGAGGTATTAACTGGAAATTGTCCACTTTTATTAAGCATCTGTTGGGTTGTTTGTTTCCGAAAACTTGTTTCAGTTAAACTCTTTTTTCTAGAGGCTCCTTTAGCTGTTTAAAACTTTCATTTAAAGTCTCACTGCTGCTTTTCAGCTGTGAGAAACATTTCTGCAGTTTGTTTCCCACCCTCCCTCCCTGTTGGTATAGTGTTTTTATAGTTGGTGGCTTTGCAGTTGCCCGCCTCTAGTGTAAATTTTATCTGGGACCCTCCTCCCAGTCTAGTGTCATTACCTCATTCTACCCAGTACAGGGAGAACATTTGAGAAGGGCAATCAGCTTAGTTTCTGCTACTCCTTTCTCTCTTTCCTTTCTCTCTTTCCACTTTAAAAAAAAAAAGAAAAAAAAATGTATCTGCTTTTACTGTATTTGGGTTTCTTCTTACTTTATTTTGCTTTTGTGTCATCTTAAAAGTACTCAATTGTATTTATTACTGCTTGGTGTAACTCATTCTAAGCCTTTTAGTTTAAGCACTTGGGCTTCAGACCAGTTGTTTTACATTAAGAACGTTTGTGGTCTGCACTGTAGTGACAGAACAGGTAGCTTACATCCTTCTAAGTTGGGAACTGCTGATTGAGGGCTCAGTGTGTGTTATTCTAAAAGTGTATTAATTATGGTTTTAGCACTTGGGCTTCAGGCCAGTTATTTAACATTAAGAGGGTTCGTGGTCTGCACTCTTGTGGGAGGAGAGGCTGGACTCTGCCCTTCTGAGCTGGGAATGTCTGGTTAAAGGCTTATAGTGCCTGCGCATTTGAACTGCTTCTTACTGAAATTGGTACACCTTGTTTGCTGTAGCATAGACTAGATCCAGGCCTGCTGAATCTAGCTTTGTTTGTATAACTTGAGCACTAATCCAGGCATTCTTTAAAGTATTCAGTTGTATTTATTACTGCTTGGTAGTAACTTGATTAAAGTGTAGCTATCATTGTAAGTCTTTTGGCTTAAGCATAGACTAGATCCAGACCTGCTGAATCTAGCTTTGTTTGTATGCTTGTTGTTTGTTTGCTTGTTATTTCCCTGAAACGCTAATTCCACCTGAAACCTGGCTTTTCACCGCTTCTGTGGATCCCTAGTGATATCTGCATTGCTTACTGTACTTATTTCCTTGTTTCACTTGAAAGAAAGTTACTGTTTGTCGTTTTTGCATTTAAGTTACCCGTAACACATTGCATTTAAGTTACCTGGCACTTGCTCACTAAGTCAGCACTAAAAAATTAAAAGTACTACACCCTCACAAACTCCCCTTGAGTACCTTGTTTCCCATTGGCCCTTTTTTCAATTATAAAGGAATTCCCAATACTATTCTAGCATGTCCAAAGGTCAGTTGTCAATCTCCTCTCCAGGCCAGCTGGTGAATCTAGGAATCTTGAGGCAATGTTACAACTGCCTCATGTACACAGACAACCCTCTCCTCCTCCCAACAAATTCCAACACATGTGAGAGATGCAACCATATAGCCAAACTGGAGGCTAAGCTCTCTCAACTCAGTACTGGCGTAACCAGTCAGGAGGAGAAGGAAACCACACTCACTACAATTCCAGTCTCACATAGACCTACCACGACAGCAAACCAAACACACACACACACAAAATCATACTCAGAGGCTCTAAATAAAAATTTGCCTAAGCAGCAGAGACCTCCAAAGCAGATACCCAAGCAACCGCTACCCCAAAACAAAACACGTGGAACACATAGCTCACAAAGCCAGTGTGCCGAACAGTCACAGCCCTTAAGGCTAAACAACACACCTGATACACTTGTAATAGGTGACTCTATCGTCAGGCACCCTGACGTCCCGCTCACCAAGCTGAACAAGGAGAAGGTCACGGTGAGCTGCCTGTTGGACACTAGGATCCGCCACATAACACAAGCACTCAGGTCACTCCAAGGCAAGTACAAATATGACTCAGTCATTGTCCATGCTGGTGTGAATGACCTGAGACGTACCTCCCTGGACTACATGAAAAGAGACATAGAGGAGCTCTCTGAGCATGTAGCCCAGGCCGGTATGACCCTGACCTTGAGCAGCATCTTACCCTCACCAAGAATGATGCCACAATATGAAGACAAGATGATCAATTTCAACAATTGGCTTAAGTATTGGTGTCATTCCAAGGGGATCCAATGCCTGTCAGCCTGGGATGATATGCTCGACAAGCCACAATGCTTCACTAGGGACGGCTTGCACCTGTCACCCCTGGGCTTTCAGATATTGGCAAAGGCTCTTGCTACCCCCATAGTGCCTTTTTTAGGCAAGGCTCAAAAGACAAACCCACCTCCATAGGTATCAAAAGGGATAAGAAACTAAGAGTAATGCTACTCAATGCCAGAAGTCTAAACCTCAAGATGCATGCACTCAAAACTCTCCTTAGCATGGAGAACATCGATATCTGTGCAGTAACAGAAACCTGGTTCAAGGCTCCCAAGAGCACCCCAGCACTACCAGGTTATACCTCATACCATGCTTTTCAGCTCCATAACTTGGACCGAACCACAAAAGGAGGGGGAGTATCAATATTCGTCAAAGATACCCACACCTCCAGGTTGGTGGCACAGCACGAAGCATCAGAGACTATCCATGTGCAACTAACAGTGGGTAAAACCGCCTTCCAGTTTATAGCCTGCTACAGACCACCCTCCCAAACCCAGGAACCCCACTCGGCCTTCCTGAGAACACTGGAAAATATGAAGGTCTCTCCAAACACCATTATATTGGGCGACTTCAACTACCCAAACATAGACTGGGAGCATTACTCTAGCTCCAACACCCTAGCCCAAAGGTTCCTAGAATTTATAAACTCAAATGCTATGGAACAACTTGTTACCACTCCCACAAGAGGGGAAAACATACTGGACCTAATCATCACCAACATGGGGAATCTATGCTCCAGACCAGAAGTGTATCCCTCACTGGTAAGATCAGACCATAAACTAATCTTACTGGATATTCACATCCCAACCCCACCCCCTGCCCAGAAAACCACAGTGAAAAACTTTTCTAAAGCAAATTTCACACTCCTCAAAACCGAGGTGGAATCCTTCAAAGCCCCCGGGCCTGTGGAAAATATGGCCCAGTCTGCAGAATCCTTTATAAACACATTCTATGAACACCTTCAGGAATGCATGGATCATGCAATCCCAAATAAAACCAAGACCCAATCCTCCAAAGGCAGACGTCCTGTCTGGTGGACCCCAGCCATAAACAAACTATACAATAGAAGGAGGAAGATACTACATGACAGAGCAAAATCCAAAAAAGGGAAGGCAACTCTGATCAGCATTAGCGAAAAACTACGGGCACTCATAAAATCGTCTAAGGCCAGCTTCGGGAGAAAAATTGCACAGGACTCTGGATAATCACAAGGCTTTCTTTAGTTATGTTAGGAACCTGGGTGGGAATTCCCAGATATGCTCAGAATTAGTCCAAAATGACAAAAAATACACCGAACCCACAGACATTGCCAACATCCTAGCTGACAGGTTCAGCACAAACTCCCCCCCCCCCCACCAAAAGGGCAAATATCTATCCCAACAGAGTGCTGCGCCCCTGACATCTCAGATGCTCATCTAACAGCCGCACTCTCCAAAGCAAAAAACACAGCATCAATGGGAACAGACGGTGTCCCGGGCTGCATCCTACATGAACTCCAAGAAGAGCTAAACCCAAACATAAAACTACTGTTCAATCTCAGCCTTACTACAGGATATGTACCCAAAGAGTGGCGTACAGCAACAGTGGTCCCTCTCCACAAAGGTGGTGCCTCAATGGATCCTGAAAACTATCGCCCCATAAGCCTGACTAGCTTGGTCTGCAAAGCTATGGAAAGGATCATCATGGACCTCATAAATAAAGATATTGGGGACCTACAGACACTGGATCCTACCCAGTTCGGCTTTGTTAAGGGCAGATCCTGCCTCTTAAACCTGGTCAATTTCTTTGAAACAGGCACCAAGGCCATTGACGAGGGGAAGGTGGTCCACACAGCCTACCTGGACCTCGCAAAAGCCTTTGATACAATACCCCACTCGGGCATTATAGATAAGCTCACCAGCTTAAATATAAACCCCTATGTCACTAGATGGGTTGCAAACTGGCTCAAGGACAGAACCCACATGGTTAGAATTGCTGGAGTCATGTCAGACTCCAAACCAGTTACAAGTGGCATCCCACAAGGCTCAGTCCTGGGACCTCTCTTGTTCAGTATATATTTCTCGGAGGTACAGGCCAACACGGAAGGACGGTGGCTGACCAAGTTCGCAGATAACTGCAAACTGGGCACCATAATTGACTCTCCAGCCGACACAAGCATCCTCCAAAAGGGCCTCATAGAAACAGACAACTGGTGCCAGAGCCATGGCCTCAAGCTAAACGCCAAAAAGTGTATAGTCATCCTCTTTGGCAAAAACAAAGTGTCCACAAATTACCACATAGGTGGTAATCCATTAAGTACAGAAGAAGTAATTAGGGACCTGGGGACCCAAGTTGATAGCAATCTCTCATTTGACAACTAAGTGGCCAAAGTGGTTAGAAAAACATTTTATATAACCCACCTGATCATGAAGGGACTCACATCTAGATCAGGGGAGGTCATCGTGCCTCTTTACTCATCCCTCATCAGGTCCATAATTGAGTACAATGCCCCTTTTGGGATGTACCTTACCAGACACCTGCAGCAACTGGAAAGACCCCAAAAGTACCTCACAAAGAGGATCAAAGGGCTCAAATAGATGCCATATGCTGCCCGGTTAAAGAAACTCCAGCTCTACTCAGTGGCTTACCACCTGCTCAGAGGCGATCTGTGCCTGACGTATAAAGCCATGTCCAACCTGGAATTAATGGACATGCTGCACCCCAGAAAATCCAAATCCCATCGAGCTACGTGCTCGAGAGACTTGAAACTCAGCACTGAAATAAATAGGACATGCTGGAGGGACAGATTCATAACCCAGAGGCTCCCTTCACTCTGGAATAAAATCCCAGTCCAGGTTAGGCAGAGTCCCTCATTGACTCTCTTCAAGAGGAATCTTGATGAGTGGATGGGAGATCGTAGGTTTACCCTGGGTATCACTTCTGTGTCACTGTTAGACAGAGGCACAGTATACTAACCTTGAAAAAGGGCATAGCAAAATTAATTTAAAATGGGTGACGAAAGCCAAACACACTCTGGCTAGGCTTATAAATGCCCTAGGGCAGATAGCCTAGTATGAACCTATGAACCTATGAACATACTGCCCTCTTGACTCATGCTCTTATTTTATTTAATGATTGAATAATAACTTTAACTATGTCCTTTGAGGATGTATATATGTTTTACAACATCTAACTACATCATTTCACTCATTTGACTGCGCATTTCATAATTTTCCATTACAGTCCCACTGTATCATTTATTGGACCATTACAAGGTGAAAGACAAACATGTATATAACTTACATCATTCTTTTTACACAAGTACAGAGATATATTTATTTAATGTAAAAATTAATGTCCGTACCTTTGGTTAAACATATTTTATGTATATCAACTGATTCAAACACGATAAGATACCAACTGTAGAAGCAAGAAGATGCAGATTCTAGGATAAACACCGCTCATACACAGGATGATGTAAATTATTTATTCCACAACACAAGAGTAAATCACTGGTTTAGCGCTTTCAACTGGGAAATCCAGTCTTCCTCAGAACAATGTAATGATACGTTTCCAGAGTTTAAATAGTATCAAGCCTTTATCCATTTGAAAAAAAACGCCAAAATCTTTAAAGCTATACAAGCCTATTTCCTTAAAACACATATATAATATAAGTCCAAACTGTATACATAATCATGAAATCTTATGAATGATTTTAAAATGAAATACCTTAATGCTAGTAAAAACACTTATATGTGTGAAACCTATATTATAAAAGAATGAACTGTATACATTTATAAATATAACTAGTCAAAACAGAATCTGACAAAACATCTCCACATTAAATATGATCTAAATAATTATATAGTCATATGTATTTAATTCTAATTGATTCATAAAAACTGTCCTAGACATTGAATGCAAACTATCCAATGGTAATATATGCTTAAAAACTGTATAAAAATATTACAAAAGTTAGAAAATAGTCTTATAATAAATATATATAATAAATAGAATAAATACATATAATGAATGAAATACTACTTAATACATCATAATAAATTCTAAATATGGGTTATAAATAGGTTTAAAAATGTAATATAATTTGATTATTGTGTAATATGATTTGATTATTGTGAAAGAGCTAAAATAGGTTTAATGCTAATAAAATCATTGAGACCTGGCGATCTAGTGGCATCTGTGTACATTTGCCATCTACTTTCGTAAGATGCCAGGATCATTTTCCAATTTCCTCCATATGGTGAACACTTCACCTGATCAATAATGGCAAATTGAAATCCATGTTCATTCCCTCTTTCTGAAATATGTCTGTACAGTGCATTTTTTGTGTCACATTTCTGTATTTTATACAAGTGTTCATATATTCGTCTTTTGAGTTGTCGTTCTGTTTTGCCAATGTAGTAAGCCGTGCAAAAGGTGCAGGTTGCCAAATATACCACCTGTTTGGTATTACAACTGCCTGTCCTACACTTGATACTAGTGCGGTTAATATCATCTAGTTGAATATTTTTGGCCTCGTTGATATACCTACACTGATTGCATCTACCACATTTGGTGGTACCTTTATATCTATCTACTCCTCCTGTGCAGTAACTAGCTCTCTCTAGTATTCTCTTTAAATTAGGAGCTTTCTTATATACACATTTAGGAGATGTTCCTACCTGTATCCCTAAATTTTGTGTGGTAATGATATCCCAATGTCTTTGCAAGATATCCTTAATAGCATTGGTGTAAGGTGTGTATGTCAATACACATACTCTTCCAAAATTATCCTTCCTGTAATAATTGTCATACCTAACTTCCTTGTCCATAGGAAGAACACTAGGGGCATCAATATCATAATTTCCTAATAATGGCAAGTATTTCTTCCCCCATTCCTTGTGTACATATTGGGTGATGTCATTTAACATGTTTTCAGGATACTCACGATTAAGAAATAAATTATGTAGAAATTCAAGTTCTACCTTCATGTATGCCTCTGTGGATGACATCCTAGCTGCTCTAATACATTGTCCCTTAACCACATTTTTGAAAACATGTGGGGGGTGATTACTGGTATAGTGGATGTAATCATTAGCGAATGTTGGTTTCCTATACACTTTAGAAATGAAACCTGTATCATCATGGCCCACTAATATGTCTAAGTATGGTATTTCTTCATGACTAAAGTTGTGGGTGAATTTCAAAAACTCTGTGGTTCCATTAAGAAAGTCCATAAATTGTAGTAATCTATCCGTAGATGCCTTCCATAAAATGAAGATGTCATCCAAATATCTGGCATAGAAGACAATATCTGAATAGTATTCACTTTTGAATAGGAACTCCGACTCCCATTCCAACATCACTAAGTTAGCAAATATGGGAGCACATGATGCTCCCATAGCAACACCCTTAGTTTGTCTGAAATACTCTCCTTGAAAAGCTATATAGTTATGGTCCAACACTAAAGCCATCATATCGCATATTAAACATATCTTGTCCCAGTTGTATCCTGCATATTTCCTAAGGCTGTTGGCAAAAAATTCCAGGCCTACGTCCTTAGGGATGCTGGAAAATAGATCCACAACATCAATGGTAAGGAGGGTTAAATTTGAGCTCCATTTGTCCTTGGTAAGTTTACCCAAAAAATTCCAGGAGTCCTTCATGATGTGTGGAATAACTTTATAAATGTGTTTAAGCTATCTATCTATTAATCTGCCTATATTGTAAGTTTTAGACTTGGACCCGGACACAATGGGTCTAAATGGTAGATTGTCGATCGACTTGTGTACTTTAGGAATACCTACAGTCTTAGCTAAAACCGGATAGTCCGTTTTCAAAAACATATAAGTGTCATTTGAGATCCTATTGTCAATAAGGTATTCTTCTATAGTTAAATCAATCCTCTTGTGTCCTATATTGATTTGGTTAATAGATACGCTTTCATAGTTGCCTGATCCATGGAGGAGGTTGTAAATACTGGAATTGTACTCATTGGTGTAGTAAATAACTACACCTCCCCCCTTATCTGGCTTCATGATCCTCACGTCTTTATTGCACATAACATGATTCAAACATTCCCTTTCCTTTGTGGAGAGATTTTCATTTATGGCCAACCGGTTCTTTTTTCCTTTTCTATGATTCTTATGTAGCCAATAAATGTCTTTACAAACTAACTTCTCAAAGTTATTTATTTGTGGATTAGAAGTTGGAATATAAGTACTTCTCTTCCTGAGATCTGTACCTGCTATGCCACAAATTTTTGGTTCTCACTATTCTCACTGTTATTAAACTGGATGGCAAGATTGAGTTTACGGCAATACAACTTGATTTCTTTGATGTTATCTACTAGATCCATCCCTGGAGTGGGTATAAATTTCATACCTTTACTCATAATCTTAACAAAATCCTCGTCTACCTCCACATCAGTGTAATTGAATACATTGAAGCCATCATAAGTAGTCATTACACTCTTGTTCTTGTTGTCACTTACAACAAGGGAATGAGATGTCTCTATATTTGTCAGTTGGACATCTGTATAATGTGCTATCAAGGGCTCTAGTGTGTTACACTCTTTAGTGTGTGTATCACTAATAATTTGAGCACTATATCTGGTGTGGGGGTCCTTATTTGACTTCTGTACGTATTCCACTGTCTGCTGGGGTTCCGTGCAGGAAAAAATCTGCCCCCCTGAAAATTTTCCTCCCTAATTGAACTTTTGGATTGTTTTCTATTCCCTTGATAGGTCCGCGAATGTTCAGCAGCCTTATCTGATGGCCATATATATGCCCTATTACACTTGTACAAATCCACATCTCTCAAAACTTTTCTACTTTTTCTCTCAAAAATATTCTGTGCCTTATTATCAGCTATGGAGAATTGTTTCTTAAAAAGCTCTTTCCATAATTCAAGCTCAGTATGTCTTATAATAGTATCATTCATACTTTCTATTTCGTTAGCCAACTAAATGAGTTTGTCATCTTGATATTTGATTAATAATTTAATATAAGTAAAACCAAAATTATCAAACATCCCATTAAATTCTTTAACTGTGTCAGACTTATACACAATACCTAAAGGTAATTTAAAAAATCTAAGACCTTTTGGTACAATGTTGAGTTTCAAACAATTAGATAAATAACTGCTATCAATTTTTGTGTTTTTATATGATACAAGTTTCCTACCAAAGTCATAAATCAGGTCCTTTAAAGAATTGTATACACATTCTTTACTTTTAGGTTTCTCATTATGCCCCTTATCAGAAAAATCATATACATCATGGTTATCATTTAAAAATTGTTCCATTAAATCATTTTCAGTACCAGTTTTTTTAAAAGCATGGTTATTAGCAACACTGTACTCAAAGTCCACTCTTTCACGACGCGTGAAAGTCTTGTGTCCCTCATAGGGGCTAGAAGCATTATGTATTACAGTACCTTTTACGCCTGTGCAGGACTTCTGTTTATTGTTACCATACTTTTTCATAGGTAACATTCCCTTAGGACATGCGCCTGTCCGCTCTGCGTCTTGGCGCGCTTTGTTGAAGCTGAAATCAAATGTAAAATCCTGTGCTGGCGACAGGCACAATTGTTCATTAAACAAAAAATGTTCTTCTCCATGCATAGGAGAGCCAAAACAGTCTGTGTGTTCGACTTGCTGCTCTCTTGGGAGATCAATCGCAATGTTGTGTGCATGATTTGCTTCCTCCGTTTCTCGCAGCACCGCTGGAAAGCCACAATCCGGTGTTTGCTGCACTTCCGGTAAGCGTAACCCTTCTGGTATGTTGGACGCATTACTGAAAGAGTCATTGACCCTACCCACATCGCACATGGGTACAGATTTGCGTTGCTCTGACTTGTCTTCATTTATAGAAATAAGATTTGTAACAAGACTTAATAGTCTGTGTACCTCTTGTTGTAGAGCTGAAATGTCAGCTCTCAAATTGACAAATTCATCCCTTGACAATGAAGCACAGTGCGTATCTTCAGAATCTGACATCCTGACACATCAACTGATTCAAACACGATAAGACACCAACTGTAGAAGCAAGAAGATGCAGATTCTCGGATAAACACCGCTCGTACACAGGATGATGTAAATAATTTATTACACGACACAAGAGTAAATCACTGGTTTAGCGCTTTCAACTGGGAAATCCAGTCTTCCTCAGAACAATGTAATGATACGTTTCCAGAGTTTAAATAGTATCAAGCCTTTATCCATTTGAAAAAAACGCCAACATCTTTAAAGCTATACAAGCCTGTTTCCTTTAAACACATATATAATATAAGTCCAAACTATATGCATAATCATGAAATCTTATGAATGATGTTAAAATGAAATTAATTACCTTAATGCTAGTAAAAACACTTTTTAAACTCTGGAAACGTATCATTACATTGTTCTGAGGAAGACTGGATTTCCCAGTTGAAAGCGCTAAACCAGTGATTTACTCTTGTGTTGTGGAATAAATAATTTACATCATCCTGTGTACGAGCGGTGTTTATCCGAGAATCTGCATATTTTATGTATATGTTGATAGCTGTAATGTCTTTGCTATGAAAGGTGTAAAATTGTATGCATTTCCAGTAGTCTGGCATTCATCATAGGATTTCTAAGAAGGACTTGCAGTATCAGTTGGCTGCAATTTTAGCCTAGATGTGTGTTAGCTTGGCTTGTAAAGCAACTTGCTCGCATGTGTACATTTTGGTGTGTTGTGGGTTCCAAACCACATAGGGAAACCTGTTACCTTGGTTAACTTCACCCATATAATTTTTTTAAAATCCATATTGCAATAGTTTATATTAAGGTTTATGCTGTGCATGGCAACGTCCCACTGATCTAGTCCTTCTATGAATAATGCTGTAGTCCATAATAGCCTGATAACATCAGTTGTAGAACAGTTTTTAAAGAGCATTGGCTGTTTGTTTATAAAAAGCATGTGCTGAGTATTAGCTGAGCTTGTAAGGATGACGCCAGCATGTCTACATTTTGTGTGCTGCGTGTTCAAGTCTTGAAGGGGGACATCCTAGTGACGCCTCCAGGTGCATCTGCAGTTACCTCCTACTGCTCCTCTAGGCGTCAAATATTGCTTGTTCATATTTGCATTAATAATTCCAAAACCATGCCCTGTACAAGGTATCAGAATATTTTATCTTGAAGCATACATGATGGCAAACACAATTGTATTGATATTTGACCTATGTCAATAAGTATTTGTTAGAATTGACAGGTGATAACTTTATTTTTTAAAGGCTCAAGCCACGCCTACTAGGAGTTAAAGGTGCACAATCAAAAGAGCTGTACTGGAGGGAATGATACTGATTTCATATACCCATGACATTCTTTTACCAATGCATTTTACACTTATTGATACTAACATACATTTTGAGTGTTGTTGCGAATAAATCAGTTATTTGTTGAATTCCTACTGATATATCCGTAATCCGTAACATTCCGTTAACATCAGCCATTTATAATGGTGGCAGTACAGGTGATAAATCCTGTTAAATATTAAAAAAACAGGAAACCACTGTTGTAACTGTATCATGATTTATTAAACAGTGAGTGCTTTCATCTTAAAACTTTCTTAAACAGACTTCAGAGTATTTCTGGTGAAACCAATATACATATATATATATATATATATATATATATATATATATATATATATATGTTGACCACCAATGAAAGGCTGACAAACTGAATAAATTAATACATTCATGAATGTTTTATGAATATTATGAACCAAGATGCAAATTCCACTGTTTTCAAAATTACATGTTTATAGTTTAGAATGCAGGAATACGCACCATGCATCAGTAAAGTAAGTGAAATCAGCAAACGGTAGCTGCCATTGCACATTACAGCTGTGTATAAAAGTTATAGTGTTGATGTATTTTGGATCCATTTTGTCAGCACAAATGTTTTAAGAAAACATCCACAACCTAAATGACAGTTTGTTGTGCATCTAATACACAGCTTTTAAGGTAAGTGTTTTTACATACAAGGATAAGTGCTGTGACTATTACTTATGGTGCATGATTTGGCACACTTGTATGTCTGGCTGTGTTTTCTAATGAATGATTTGTTGTTTATACCCTGCAGTGACAGTGTTAGTACTACTGTTTGTAGATTGTGTGGCATAGCCTTCAGATCGTCATTGGTATTGTACTTAGCTCACACACCATGTTTGTAAAAACACTGTTACAGCCTAGGTTGACTGACAATTGAGCAGGTACCCACTTGATAGCAGCAGTGCATAATCAGCAAGCATGTTACAAAACATTTGTTTTGTAAGCCTTCTGATTCCTGTTTCTAAAGAGAATACATACAGTTGTTGATGTGCAATACTATTATTAACAGATATATTATATTTTGATATGTCTGAAATTATTTTGATTGAACATATCATATTGTTTTTAGTGTTGTACTCATTATAGTGATGTGTATTCACCCAAGTATCATGCTGCCTGTCTCAGACTGTTGTCATATGGCATGCCTATTATCCACAATAGTGTCCAATAACTTTCTCCTCAATTATACAATGACATGTTGTGTCTGCTCATATACATCATTGAATGCAGAGAGTAAAATATATTTGTTGACCATTCATACACTTTTACAAAGCTAATGACGTGTGTGTGTGTGTGTGTGTGTGTGTGTGTCTAAGCCTATGCAATTGTTCAGGAAAGAATACTGTTGACATTTTTTGGAGTAAGACACATAGGATCATGGGTAACTGTCCATAATGGATGTGTTTCAGTCCCTGTGTAAATTTTCATCATAACAATATTGTGTTGTGCTCTGATTTTCATGGGAGTGTTCTGTGTGATAGGCATTTTTTTTTCTTTTCTGTTGTGTTTTGCAATTAACCTTTACAGAGCATGGCACCCGAGGACTTTCACCAATCCAAAGCTGAAGAAGTGCATGTGTGAGGCCACTGCCCAAATCATCTGAAGAAGATTGGTGCTAACATTTTGCTTCTGGTGAGAGAAGAAGCAAAGGTGTATTGTATCCCAACAGAGTGAAGCTGTGTTGAGGCCAGCATTAGTAGTAGCCAGGCAGTATTCATTCATGTGAATCCCCTCTTTTCATCATTCCTGACAAGCTAATTCTTTATTTTTCAGTAAGTACTGCTTGATTTCTTCCTAACTTCAGAATATCCGCCTAAATACTTCATCCTTAAATTTTCAGGGTCTATGTATTAGTTTCCGCTCAAGTGTTTGGCAGTGCTCTGTACAGACTCAGACATCTTGAGTGACATTTTTCTGTAAAAGGAATATATAAGGAAACAGCTCCAGTACTTAGTAATAATGACCATCCCTCCTGGCATGTCTAAAGGTCAGTTCTCTGTGCTTTCTCCTATTAACCTGGTGAATGTGGGCATTCTGAGGCAGTGTAGCAACTGCCTCATGTACACAGACTACCCTCTCCTCTTACCTCCCAACACTCAAACTTGTGAGAGATGCGTTTATATATCCAAATTGGAAGCCATGCAGTTTCAAGCCAAGACCAGAATACCTGGTCAAGAGGGGAAGGTCAACACCTGCACCACACCACATGCAACACATAGTCCTTCAGAACACCCACCATCACAGCTCTCACATAAACATACAAACCACACACCCACCTTCATGGAGTCTCTCAATAGACATCTACCCAAACAGCAGAGACCTCCAAGGCAGAAATGCACTCGATCACCACAACACAGCACAAACCACAAGACACAGAGCTCACCCACACAGTGTGCCCCTCAACCTAAGCTCCTAAGGCAAACAGCTTGCCCAATACACTAATCATTAGTGACTTGATAGTGAGGCACACTGATGTCCCACTCACTAGGCTGAATAAGGAGAAGATAACAGTCAGCTGTATATCAGGTGCCAGAATCCAATACATAACACATGCACTCAGGTCATTCCACAACAAGTACAAGTATGTTACTGTCCATGTGGGTGTGAATGACTTGAGATGCACCTTCCTGGACTACATGAAAAGAGAAATGGAAGAACTCTGGGATTATGTGGTCCAGGCAGGTATGACCCTAGCCCTGAGCAGCATCCTACCATTGCCCAGAATGATACAGCAGTATAAGCAGAAAATGATGAACTTCAACAATTGGCTAAGTTTCTGGTGTCATTCTAAGGGGATCCAGTATCTGTCGGCTTGGGATGACATAACTGACAGACCTCGAAGCTTTGACAGAGATGACCTGCATCTGTCACCCCTGGGTTTCCGGAGACTGGCTAAGGCTCTTGCCACCCCTATAGTGCCTTTTTTAGGCAATGTTCCAAAGACCAAATTACCACTGTAACAGCTATAAATAAATGTAATCTGAGGGTCATGTTGCTCAATGCTAGAAGTCTAAATCTCAAGATGCACTTGCTTGAAGTGCTCCTCAAAATGGAGAACATTGACATTTGTGCTGTAACGGAGATCTGGTTTAAAGCAGCAGAAAGCACCCCTGCACTACCATGCTATAATTTATTCCACACCATTCGGCCCCAGAACTTGGACCGAAGCTCCAAAGGTGGTGGTGTCTCCATATTCATAAAGGATATGCACACCTCCAGACTAGTGGTCCAGCATAATGCATCTGAGATTCTTCAGGTACAACTAACATTGGGTAAGATGGCGATTCAGGTTGCTACAGGTCCCCAACCATGTCCCAAGACTCTCACTCCACGTTCCTAAGTACCCTGGAAACTATTAGGGTCCAACCCACCACTCTCATACTAGGTGACTTCAACTACCCCTCCATCAACTGGGAAAACTACTCATGCACCAGTACACTGGCCCAACGCTTCCTGGAATTCATCAGTTCCAATGCCCTGGATCAGCTCATTCTTGCCCCTACTAGAGGAAGCAACATCCTTGACCTGGTTATTACTAACATGGGCAACCGTTGCTCTATACCAATAGTCAATTCCTCCCTGGTTAGATCCGAGCACAAACTAATCACCACGGAAATCCACATCTTACCCAAACCACCCACAAAGGTAACCACCATGAAAAACTTCTCCAAAGCTGACTTTGGGCTCCTAAAAACAGAGGTGGCTAACTTCACGGCACCCATGTAAATGGATAATAGATACATGACTGTCAAATCATACACCAATGTATTGTATGAATACGTACATAAATGCATGGAACTAGCCATACCCAACAGAACCAAGACACTCTCCTCCAAAAAAAGGAATCCAATCTGGTGGCCCCTGCCATTAATAAACTCTACAACAGAAGGAAGAAACTGTTGCAGAAAAAGGTGAAGTCCCAAGACTGGAAAAACTCACTTATTAGCCTCAACAAAAAGTTGAGATCCCTCATCAAATCCTCTAAAGCCAGCTATGAAGGCAGAATTGCTGCAGACACTAAAAACAACCACAAAGCCTTCTATAGTTATATCAAGAATCTTCACGGCAATACCCAGGTTTACTCTGAGTTACTGCACAATGGTACCTCTATACTGAGTCAACAGATATTGCCAACATACTGGCCGACAGATTCCATGCCAGCTTTACTACTCTCTTCCCCCCTAAAGGACCAATCACAATACCGGAGGAATGCCAGGCACCCAGCATTACCGCAGCACAGGTTAAAGCTGCATTGTCCAAGGCCAAGAATACAGCTTTCATGGGACCTGACAATATCCCTGGATGTGTTCGACATGAACTGCAAATTGAACTGGCACCACATCTGTGTGCCCTGTTCAATCACAGTCTCACCTCAGGCTTTGTCCCTACCAAAGGGTGAACTGCTACAGTCATCCCTCTCCATAAAGGGGAGCGACTACAGACCCTGGGAATTATTGCTCTATTAGCCTGATATGTCTGATATGAGAGGCTATGGAGTGCATCATCATGGACCTAATTAACAAGAATATAGGGAATTTCCAAATCTAGATCCTACACAATTTGGTTTTGTGAAAGGTAGCTTATGCCTGCTCAACCTGGTTGACTTCTTTGAGTCAGTCACCAGAGCTGTGGATGAGGGCAAGGCAGTTCATACAGCCTACCTTGATCTGGCCTAGGCCTTTGATACTATTCCCTGAATTATTTATAAACTCACCAAAGCAGGCATCAACCCCTATATCACTAGGTGGGTTGCAAATTGGCTCGCAGATAGAATCTACAATGTGAAAGTAGCAGACTCCAAGTCAGACTGTCGACCATGTCACGAGTGGAGTCTCACAGGGATCGGTCCTGGGTCCCCTCCTGTTTGGCATCTACTTCTCAGAAGTCCAGGGTAACATGAAGGGACTCTTGCTGACCAAGTTTGCAGACAACTGCAAGCTGGGAGCCATTATTAACTCCCCAAATGATGTAGACATCCTACAGAAAGGCCTCACTGAGACCAATGATTGGAGTCGAAACCATGGCCTTAAGCTTAATGCCAAAAAATGCGTTGTCATCCCCTTTGGGAAAAACTCATTTCCCACTAATTACCACATCGATGGTAGCCCGCTGAACTGAAGGCATTATAAGATATCTGGGGACACAGGCTGACAGCAACCTCTCCTTCGACGACCACATTGTCACTGTGTCAGAAAGTCCTTCTATATGGCACATCTCATTACCAAGGGTTTTGCATCCAGGAAGAAAGAAGTCATCATCTCACTCTACTCTTCCCTCATTAGGCCAATCATTGAGTGTAATGCCTCATTTGGCATGTACCTCACTAGACACATGGAACAGCTGGGAAGGCCACAAAAGTACCTCACAAAGAAGATCCTAGGCCTTAAACACATGTCCGACATGGACAGACTCAAAAAACTCCAGCTATTGTCTGTCTCATATCGTCTACTAAGAGGTGATCTCTGCTTGACTTACAAAGCCATGTCTGACTCAGCTCTGTTAGAAATACTACATCTAAAGAAATCCAAATCCCTCCACACCACACGCTCCAGAGACCTCAATCTCATTACCACAATCAACAGAATATGCTGGAGGGATAGGTTCATAACCCAAAGACTGCTCATGCTCTGGAATAGACTTCCCATACATGTCAAGCAGAGCACCTCACTGGCCCTCTTCAAGAGAAATCTTGATGAGTGGATGGGAAATAGAAAATTTACCCCGGGGATCACTGCAGTGTCTCTACTTGATAGAGGCACTGGGAACTAACGTCGGGCTGCAAGGCACTTCTATTGGCTAAGCTTGTAAAGGCTCCAGAGCCATTAGCCTAGTACACACCTATGAACCTATAAAATGGTGACGATGATAACGATGATGACAAGGAGTCTGGACCCGCCCCTGCCTGAAGCATCCTGCCTGCACTCTGGAGGAGATGGCACCAAGGCCATGATAGAGACAATTTTTGGGAAAAGATCATGGAGGCCGTGACCAATGTGTTCTGAACACAGATGAAGGATATGCCGGGAACCGTCTTCAATGCGATGGCATGGGCTATGGGGGATTCATTCAATTCCTGAACCCATTGTTAGCAACTTTTAGCTATGGCAATGTCGCTATGATTGTCCTTTGCCTTTATTTTTTTTATTAGGAAATTTATGGATTTCATCAGACTCCATAAATCCAAATTGATATTTTTTAAATGCTACATGTATTATGTAGATATCTATAGATGTATCTGAGTTTAATGTAATGACTGATGTGAATATACATGCATTACAAATAGCCTTGCAGCATAACTTAGTGGATGGCATACAGAAATATCCGTGATAATCTAAGGCATTTCTGTATGTACTCCTGCAAAGTTATGTTACAATTGCCATGTAGATTACTTTGGGATACGTGGCATTTTTAATGTGTGCGCGTTTTTTGGTTATAACTACAGAGTCAGTAACATTCCATAATTGTCCATAACCTAAATGTACAGATTTTATTATCTTTCTAAACAACACCTTTACATTTGTTTGGTAGTGTAAAACGCTATTGGACAACCATTTCCTATAATACGGATTATTTGTACATTTCCATAGTGCACTGTTGGAACTACAGAACTCTGTTGTGGGCTGAGTTATTCTGAGTTTCTCATTGCACATTAGCATATTACATTGTTGTCCACAAGTTTTGTGCTGATCGTGACATAATGTGCCAGATACCACAAGTTTTACACAGACCCATTTTACACAATGAAGGGCAACAATCTGTAAACAGACATGGTCAAGTAAAACACAGACAATAACAATATACAAGATTTTGTATAATACACAGTATAGACAAATTAAAAATATAAAAAAAACATGCTGTGTAATAACTGAAGAGCCTTTCATGGGTACCCTGAAGTTTCAGAGAAGGTTGGAGAGAGTCCTACTTTTGTGAGTAGAAGTGGTTATGACATCAAGTAACCTGTTAGAATAAAATGAGAATAACAGGCTGAGTATAATATAGCAATAACCCATGCCTGGGTGTGGGTAATGCAGGATTTAACCACAAGACAACCGTGGCTAAATCCCACATTACCCACACCCAGAAGTGGGTTATTGCTATTATACTATAACATTATTTAAGAAAAGAAACAATTACTTTTCTTAAATAATGGCATTGTATAATGCCTCTTTGCTGCCCTTCCACAGCTGTCTGGCATCCGCGGCAGTTCTGATGTACTGCGCATGCCTACACAGTACATCAGAGCTGTGGCCAAAAGCAATGGAGAAAGCGAAATCTCCGTTGCTTTTTTACTGTTTTCCTATGTTAAATGGGTTTAACATAGCGAGACAGCTTTAAAATAAGCAACGGAGATGTCCGTTGCTTATTTTAAAGCTGTCTCACTATGTTAAACCCATTTAACATAGCTGAGACAGGTTTAAAAAAGCAACAGAGAAAGCAAGATCTCCGTTGCTTTTTACACTGTGTCGCTATGTTAAAGGAGTTTAACATAGCGAGACAGCTTTAAAAAAAGCAACGGAGATCTCCGTTGCTTTTTTAAAATCTGTGTCGCTATGTTAAACTCTTTTAACATAGCGAGACAGTGTTTTAAAAAAAGACTTATACTAATGGAAAAAGTCCGGGCGACTGGACCTTTTTCCATTAGTATAAGTCGATTTACAACGTGCACGCTGGCCAATCAGCGTGCACGTTTTGGAATATTAATAGGGGGTCATGGTATAATGGGTAGTAATGACGGAGGTAAAGGAACTGGTATTTATAAATGTGCAATTTGCAGATAAGGCAACTTTTTTAGCAATGTCCCTTTTCTAATGTTAAATCATAATAATATTATGATTTACAGTACACAGGCATACTTGTAATATTCAGGGAGTGGTTTATTGTGATACATGTGAACCCTGTAACAATTTTCACATTTCTCAAACAATTTTAAGTTAAGTGAATGCATTAGTAAAAATGAATGCTATCAAAAGCAAGAACAACACTAATGCTTTGGAAAAACTTTGCAGCTGTTTGTTCTGAATTGAGAAGTTTTTTTGACCCGAAATCTGTAATTTCAAAATATTAAAATTTCTTTTGACTAACACAATCAACAAAAGGATACATAAAAAAATAAAGTCATAATGCAATTGCAACCCTGTCTTATTTATTACAGTGTATAGTGTTTGGCATACAGTCTAATAATACAATGTAACACTGTAAAAATAGTTTATTGTGAGATGCTTGTTTTAGGAAAATTATGGATACATAAATTACCTGACTGATATTCCTACTGTAAAATGTGTCTTTGTAGACAATTACACACATTATTCCAAATTTTTTCATTGTAGCAGTAATTCATTAAGTGTACAATACATGCATTTTCATCTTCATGTATTCAACAAGATACATCCGAACACCATGGTTCTGGGTGATTTTAACTACCCATCCATTGACTGGGTAAATTACTCGTACTCAAACTCACTTGCCCAAAGGTTCCTCAAGTTCATTAACTCCAACACCCTGGACCAGCTGGTGGACACCCCAACTAAGGGTGACATCTTGGATCTGGTGCTTCCCAATATGGGGGACTGTTGTAGCACCCCCACTGTGAGGTCTTCCCTTGTCAGATCTGACCACAAATCAGTCTCATTCAAAGTAACAACGGACCCCCTCAGCAGCAACTAAACAAAAACAAAAAACAAAACTGCCTCCAGGCGCCAATAACTAGTCCCCGACTCCACAACTAAACAAAAAAACTTCACCAAAGCAGATTATATCCTTCTAAGGTATAGTTTGAATAGCTTCAGTGCACCCCCCCAGATGGAACTGGCAACTATGCCGAGTTCTGTACCAATGCTTTTTACAAACACCTGTATAACTGCATTCATGTGGCCATACCTGATAGGACCAAAACAAGCTCCTCAAGGAAGAGCAAACCTGCCTGGTGGACAACTGCCATTAACAGCTTTTACAATAAGTGGAATAAATTGTTGCCCAAAAGTAAGAGGGAGCATGCCCTAAACAGGAAACACTCCCTGCTCAGCTTAAACAAGCAAACAAGACTTCTTCTGAAGTCCTCCAAAGCAAACTATGAATCCAAATTAGCGTCCTCAACTAAGGACAATCATAAGGCATTCTTTAGTTACACCTGTATTGCACTGGTAGTTAATAACACCATATACACTGAGCCTGTGGACATAGCAAACTTGTTAGCTGACAGGTTCCATGAAAACTTCATTCCCTGGTCACCACCACACATACCCCATGACATTCCTTTCACTTGTCCCCCCCTTGTATGTCTAGACAGCAGGCTGTGAATACCCTCTCTAAGGCCAAAAACACAGCATCTATGGGACCTAATAACATCCCTGACTGTGTCCTACAAGGGCTCCAACAAAAATTTGCAACACCATTGGGTAGTCTTTTCAGTCATAGTCTAAGCACTGACTTCATCCCAGCTGAATGGAAAATAGCCACCATTATCCCCTTGCAGAAAGGTCGTGCTTCCATTGACCCTGGGAACTATAGACCTATGAGCCTGACTAGCTTTATCTGCAAGGCCAGGGAGTGAATCATCATGGACTTTCTCAACAAAGATGTAGGTAATCTCCAAACACTCGAACCTACTCAGTTTGGATTTATAAAAGGGAGCTCATGCCTGTTAAACCTGGTGGACTTCTTTGAAACAGTCACCAGAGCCCTGAATGAGGAGAAAACTGTGCATACAGCCTACTTGGACTTGGCCAAGGCTTTTGACATTATCCATCACTCAGGCATTATTGACAAACTGACCTAGCAAGGTATTAACCCTTATATTGTTAGATGGGTCACTAACTAGCTCACCGATAGAGCCCATACAGTCAATATAGGGAAATCCACCTCCTCCAGCAGACCTGTAACCAGTGGTGTTCAACAGGGATCAGTCCTGGGACCTCTATTGTTTGGAATCTATTTCTCTGAAGTACAAGCAAAAACTAAAATGATTGCAAACTGGGAGCGGTCATAGAATCCACAATGTCAGCATCCTACAAGAGGGTCTTATGCAAACAAATGACTGGTGGCAAAGTCACAGCCTTAAACCGAATGCAAAAAAATGTATTATCATCCCTTTTGGTAAGAGCAATGTTCCTGCTAACTACTACATCAGTAGAAACACCCAAAGCATGTAGTCAATTATGAGAGACCTGGGTACACAGATTGACAGCAACCTTACCTTTGATCAGCATGTCTCCACAGTGGTAAGAAGAGCATTATATATTGCTCATGTCATAAGTAAGGGCATTTCCTCCAGTAAAAAAAGAAGTTATAACCCCCCTATACTCTTTCCTCATCAGGCCAATAATTGAGTACAATGCCCCTTTTGGTATGTACCTTTCCAGGAACCTGCAGCAAATGGAGAGACCACAAACGTTCTTCACAAGGTGAATTCAAGGTATTCAGCATCTGTCCTATGTCCTACATGGATCGGTGGAAATCACTGTCACTTTACCCCTTTGCATACAAACTACTCAGAGGTGATCTCTGCCTTGTGTATAAGGCAATCTCTAGCTCTGTTTTACTGGAAATGCTGCATATCCACAAGTCCAATGGCTCACAGTTTACTTGCTCTAAAGATCTTAACCTGGTATGTGACATTAATAGAACCTGCTGGAGGGACAGATTTGTCTCCCAGAGGTTACTCCACTTGTGGAACAGTCTCCCAATTCATGTCAAGTAGATCACCTCTTTGACCCTCTTCAAGTGCAATCTGGATGATTGGATGGGTAACTGTAAATTCACACTGGGGGGTTCCACCTGTGTCTCTCTTGGACAGGGGCAATAGGTGCTGATTGTGGAAACAAGGGCTGAGCTTGGCTAGGCTTGTAAGGGCCCTGGGGCCATTAGCCCTGTAACTTCCTATGATCCTATGTCTTTTCTGATGCATCTTTAGATTCATTGCATCTTCATCTTCAGGAACATGATGCTGTGTGCTGCCTCCCTATAATTGTGTTTTTTCACAACAGCATTAGCAAAGTAGCATATAGCCTCTTGACAAGGTTTTTCATCTGTACACCAGCAATGCACCAAATAATATTTTTAATCATATAAAATAAAGTGAAACATTCATTTTGTCTAAATTTAGCCATTGCTTCTCAGTGTTAGATATCAGACAACAGTGCTTCTGAGAGAATATACACCATAATGCTGTATATTGTTCTCATAGGTCAACTTTTTCACAAGTGCTTTAATGTGGAACAGTCTCCAGCTGATTGATGGACTGTGTGTGTGTGTGCCCGTGTGTGTGTGTGTGTGTGTGTGTGTGTGTGTGTGTGTGTGTGTGAGTGTGTGTGTCTGCACATACTCAGCTTTTCTGTCCATGACAGAATTAATACAGCCTTGGGATGCTAATGTGTTTTGGGTGTAGTTGATGTAATACTTCCACTATAGGCTAAGCTGTTTTGTGTGTGTTAGAATTACTGCATGCTCTAAATTCTAATGTGTTACGTATGCATGAATAAATACTGCAAACTCTGTAACAAATGACAATTGTAAGCATGCAAAATAAAGTTAAACAGTCCTTGTGCTTATATTTGCATATAACCTTTCATTGTCAGGTATCAGAGAATTGCTTTAGTCAAACAATTAAAACCATGTGGCATTCCTGTGATCATCTTTTAAAAAAGGGCATAGTGATGGTAGAATTAAGGTAGCCTCAAGATGATTTATTTTACTGTGATCTGGTATCCCAAATAGCACTTACCAAACAATTAAGATCATGTTGTCACATGTTGCTTTCTTATGACAATTTTTTTCAAAAGCACACACTAGTGAAACTAAATAAATATGCTTTCTAGATGCCCCAGTGAAATTTGTAATGATGTAAAATAAAATGTAAAATTGAGTAGTATGGTAGAACAATGATTAAGATCATTGCCTCAGAACTACACAGTATAGGGACCTCAATCATAGCTTCCAGTCACCGTCTGTCAAGAGTGTTCATGTTTTTTTAATTTTCTTTGCATATTTTTTTCTAAACACCATGGTTTCCTCCCAGATTCTAGAAATATGCTGTTTGATTGGCTGTTCTAAACTACACACACACACACACACACACACACACACACACACACACACACACACACACACACACACACACACATATATATGTATGTGTGTGTGTGTGTGTATGTGTGTGTGTGTTTTGCATTTACTTCTGCACTTGTGGTCCAGGTTATGCTTAAGAAGACCATAAGGGCCAGCTGTCTTAAAAGGTTTATAAATGAATAAAGGAATAAAGTAAGACACTTAAAAATTAAAATGGGAATTCCTTTTGCATACAGTTGGCTGTTCCTTTTTACTACTGCCTGTAAGTCAATGTTACTTGTCAGAGAATCAAGAGCATAATGTAGCACGCTTCCTTCCAATGAACATCTGTTTTTCATAACTGCATTTGTATTGCAAAATGAGTGCAACCTCCTGATGCTAAGGTTTTCCACAATAACATAACAGCCACATGCTAACCGTGCACCAGTCATCATCATCATCATCATCTTCATCAACCACCTTCTTCCCATATTTACATGGGGTCAGGTTACTGCATCAGCTGTCACACTTCTCTCTGGCCAGAAGCAATCTCCCATCTTTCTCAACAGTCATGTCTAATTATATGAAGAATATAGTGCAAAATTCCTCTAACTTGTACTTGGTTATTGTTTCTTCCTATCAGGTATAAAACAATATTGTTTTTCATACAGTCAGCACCATAATGATGCCTACTGCTTCTCACTGATCAACTTTTTTGTCAAGTACATTAATGTGATACAGTTAATACAGCCTCCAGATGCTAAATAGATCTGAGAATGACAAATTATGTAAGGATACAAGGTGTTCTGTTCAAGCCTGAAGTAATACACCTGCAGATACTAGTTGTTTTGTACATGGAAAGCACAGCCTCCAACTGCCAATCTATTGTGTGTGTGTGTGTGTGTGTGTGTGTGTGTGTGTGTGTGTGTGTGTGTGTGTCTGTGTGTGCTGGTATATGTGTGTGTGTGCAGGTAAAATGCTTTAAACAGTACACCAAATGGTAGTCACAATTATGTAAAATAAATTGAATATTGCTAATGCTTGTATTTGGCTATTACTTCTCACTGTCATTTACTATAACTGCTCACAACTCATATCATATTAATCCCTACATTACCAGATGGGTAGCCAACTGGCTCACTGACAGGAGACCTACTGTCTAGGTGGATGACTTCACCTCTAGCAAAAGACCAGTCACCAGTGACATGCCACAGGATTCTGTACTGGATCCCTTGCTGTTCAGAATTAATTTCTCTGAAGTACAAGCAAGCTTGGACAACCTGTGGCTGACCATGTTTGCTGATGATTGCAAATTGAGAGCAATCACGGACTCCCCAGTGATGTTAATATACTGCAGACAGGATTATGCAGACAAATGATTGGTGCCAAAGCCATGGATTAAAGTTAAATGCAAAAAAATGTATTATTTTCCCTTTGGGAAAGCTGATATCCCTGTTAATGGCATTATAAACAACACCCCTTTAAGTGCAGACCCAGTTGCATGTGATCTGTGTTCTCAGATTCATAGCAATCTGAACTCTGACTGCCACTTATCCACAGTAGTATGGAAATCCTTCCATGTTGCACATATTATAAGTAAAGGCATCACAACTAGATCTAAGGATATTATAATTCCATTATTCTCGGCCTTCATCAACCTACTAGTAATTGAGTACAATGCTCTCTTTTGCATGTACCTCACCAGACACCTGCAACAATTGGAGAGACCACAGAGGTTTCTCACCAAGAAATTACAGGATACAAAAAAACAAGTCTTACATGGAAAAATGAAAGCCCTGTCACTGTATTCTGTCTCCTACAGGTTACTAAGAGGTGACCTGTGCCAGGCTTAAAGAACAGTCTCTGACCCAGCCCTGATGGAAATGCTACACATTTGTAAATCAAACTGCAGGAGGGTCACTTGCTCCAGGGATCTTAACCTAGCTTCTGACATGAGCAGGTCATGCTGGAGAGATTGCTTCATCTCCCAGAGACTCCCACTTCTCTGGAACAAGCTTCCAGTTCATGTGAAACACAGCTTCTTCCCGACCGTCTTCAAATGCAGCCTAGATCAGTGGATGGGTGACTGCAAATTCACTCCTGAGGTGGTCCCCAAGTCCCTCCTGGACAGAGGAAGTCAGCATTAACTACCATAGACCCTTACCTCTGCAAACTTCACTCACCTAACCACCGGAAATTGAGGCAACTTGGGATAAATATGGCTAGGCTTGTAAGGGCTCTAGGGCCATTAGCCTAGTAACCTCCTCTGAACCTATATTGTTTCATGTAGCTTTCTATTAAAGGATGCACCAAATTATATTTGCAGCACAACAAAGTGAAATGTTCTTCTACAAGCAAGATACATGTTTCATTTTATTTTAAGTTTGCTAAAATTATTTGGTACATTGTCTGCAAATGGATGTAGAAACTCATATTTTTGCTTTGTTGTTAGAGTTTTTTAAATTAAGTGAAAATATTGTAGAAAAAAAGATGATAAATAGGAAGCAAAACAGATTTTATTCTTGTTACTTTAACAAGAGTTATGCTTTGATAGACTGTAGTAAATTACAGGTAAGGAGGATATTTCAGTTTTATTTGCCTTAATTGCAAATCCGTTATGCATGCTGATGTGTTGTTTCTTAAGCCATCTCTGACTCTCATCACTATCATCCACTTTATTGTATCCTAGTGAAATTAAACCAGTTCTTTGCAAGTCAGAATTTACAAATGCTGAATGTCTGCTCTGTTTTTGTCAGACTGCTTACAGGAAAAAGCATTTGTTGCAGAAGAAAAGCATTTTTGAATGTTTTTATGCAAATAACATGATGCGTACTGTATATATGTAATTGCTTAAGCTTTTATGTTATCTGACTTTGAAATGGTTAGTAATGCCATAGTAAATATCATGAGTACTGCTGCTTTAACTGAAAATACTTAAATGAGGTCTAGGGCGTAATGATATTTACAGAGTGGGTTATAAATTACTGATGATGCCGGTAAGAATGTTGATACATACTGTGATGATGCTAGTCAAGTGGTGACAGAACTCTACCTCAGATATGCATGTATATCCAGTATTATAAGCAGGTCAGGATGTATCGGGCAGCTGCCCAAGGTACAAGCTGTCGGGGGCACAACTGGCATGTCAGAAGAGTTGCTGATCAGATGTCACTGCATAATAAGGAGTCATTTAAGCAGCCATATTTAACTTTTTGTCCATCATCAGCTGGAGATAAGGGGGCATCACTCTGAGGATTGTCCAGTGAGCCAGTTAATCTAGATATTGATCTGTTTATCTCATTCCCTTTTATCCTATCCTTGTTAGGATATAAACTTATATGTGTATGTGCATATGTCAATGTGTGTGTGTGTGTGTGTGTGTGTGTGTGTGTGTGTGTGTGTGTGTGTGTGTGTGTGTGTGTGTGTGTGTGTGTGTGTGCATGTGTGTGTGTCCATGTGGTCTGTACATGTCAACATGTGCCTATCTACAGAAACTAGAATCACTCAGTAATAAACCCAATACAATTTTCCTAGGTGATCTAAATTATTCAGCTATTGAAAGGAAAACCTACACCATTACTAGTGTCCAAGCAGAGAGATTCATGGACTTTGCCAATACAAATTCCCAGAAGACTTAGCCATCGTGCAGGAAGGTTTGTCTCAAATAAATAACTGGTGACATAATCATGGACTGAAACCAAATGCCAAAATATGCATTATTGTATCCTTTCGGAATCATCTACACCAGAAAACTACTACATTGACAATATGCCCCTAAAAGTTGACCCAGTTGTTGAGATTTGAGAACTTATGTGGACAGTGACCTAACTTTTGACCAATTTGTGCCAGTTGTTGCAAGAAAGTCCTTCTATATTGTACAGCTTATAAACAAAAAGATTTTGTGTAGCCCTAGGGATATTGTTCCCCTTTACTTAGCCCTCATCAGGCCTGCCATTGAATAAAATGCCTCCTTTGCCATGTATCTGTCCAGACACATGCAACAACTAGTATGCCCAAAACCACAAAGATACTTAATTAAAAGGATACAAGGCCTAAACATGTGCTACATGGACTGACTCAAAGCCCTGTCACTGTACTTGGTATCTTACAGACTGCTAAAAGGTGATCTATGTGTAGCATATGTGGCAGCCTCTGACACATTACTGATGGATTTATTGCACATCAACAAGTCAAGTGGCATCAGAAATATCCAGTCTAGAGATCTTAACCCCTCCTGCAACATCAACAAAATGGCTTGGAGGGGTAGGCATATCTTGCAGAGGACACCTCTGCTGTGGAACAGACTCCCCATCCACATAAAACAATGTTCATCCCTGTCCATTTTGGATGGGAAGCAGAAAATCTAGCCCAGGACTGTCCCCTGTACTACTAATGGACAGAGGCAGCTCCTAAATGCTTTATCCCATGCATGGGCTCCCTCAAATTATCTGTTGTATTATCCCAGTTATTTTCATTAGGGTTAATACTCAATTATTTCAAACACAAAAAGAGAACTTGTTCAAGCTTAAAATGGCTTGTAAGGGCAGCTAGCCTAGAACTTACCTATGAACCTATGTATATTACATATATGTTGACATGGATGCCTGCTGAAATGCCGAGGACAATAATTCTAATTCTTTGAAGAGTAAAACTGTAAGAATCTCGATAGGTGGATGGGGGATCGTAGGTTTGTCCCAGGGATTACTCCCATGTCACTATTAGACAGAGGCACAGTAAACTAAACCTTAAAGGGCACAGTATACTCAAATCAAGGAGTGGCGTAAGCCATACAGAATCGGGCTAGGCTTATAATTGCCTCAGGGCAGATAGCCTAGTATGAACCTATGAACCTATAAATATAGAGATCTAGTTACTAAGATGAAAGTTGTGATGCATCGAATATTTTTCCTACTCTAAGGTACAGTTATCTCAGAACTGGTATTTGTTTAATTAACAGGTATGTAGGGGCACAGCCATCCATGCTGGGGCGCTTAAAGTGTTTAACAGCAAGTTTCAGAACTTATTTTAGTTTTGGAAGTATCAGGTCTTACACTTCTGAAAGGGAGTCGTGTTGCATTATGAATATAGTTATGATTATTTCAGTGTCATTTCACATTTCCACAAATGCTCAGACAGCACCCTGTGGACATAGCTAATTTTTTACAGTCTCAAAATTTCTGCATACTTAAATGTGGCGAGGCACTACTTCTTCTGCAGGAAACTGTAATATATAAAACTGATTTATGCATGTACTAAAAATTTAACACTACAAAGGCACTCCTACTCCAGATATACAGAATCATAAAGTTAGTTTCTAAGATCTGTCTTATACTTTTTCTCCACTCTCCACTGGAACTTCAAGCTTCCTTTCCCTACCCAATAACACCTGTCATTCTTCCATCATGTGACAGAGACAGGCTCATTCTTTCCCCGATGTAGATGCTTGACCTATGGCATATTTGCATAGTGAGTTCATATCAGTCAATCCATTCCATCCTGGAGAAAAGATTCAGGTGGGTAGTATGAGCTATCAGTGAATCTGACTCAGTAGCTCAGTTTGTTAAATGTCTGGCATACAGTACATTTTCTTGCCTACAAGGCAATCTCGGACCCTGCCCTACTAGATATGCTCCTTCTCCATAAGTCTAACTCCTCACTCATTACCCAATTTAAAGGCCTGAATCTAATATGCAACATCAAAAAAAACTGCTGGAGAGACAGTTTTGTCTCCCAGAGGCTGCCCCATCTCTGGAACAGACTTCCCATACATGTCAATCAGAGCACCTCTCTGGCCCTCTTCAAGCGCAACCTTGATGGGTGCCTGGGAAACCCTAAATTTGTCCCAGGGGTTCCACCTGTGTCCCTCATTGATGGGGGTGACAGGTGCTGACTGATGTTTCTTTTTGGGGATAAACTGTTGGCTAGGCTTGTAAGGGCCCCAGGGTCATTAGCCTAGTAACCTCCTATGATTCTATGATCAGTGATTCTGTGGAGTCCCTACAATTTCACACTGTCCATGCAGGTGGCCATGATGTTCCACAACTGCTGCTCAGAAGAGGTATGTGTGGGTTACCATACATGCCAGCCCCTTTCTGAGTTGGTACACCAGTGATGCAGCATGGAGTCACACTAGCCCATACAGCTGCAGCCATGTACCTCACACTACTGTAGGTGTCTGCCACCTCCCTCACCTCAGGAATCATCCCCTGCCCAGCTCCTGTCACACTAGTGCAGTTAATTGAACATAGATAATCTAGATCATAGCCAGGGCTATGCATGTCACAGAGCCAGTGACATGGCCTGTCTCACAGTGTGAGCATTTTATATATGTCTTTTTCTTCTACACTAAAAGATGATGGTAAAAAGAAAAATGTCTAACAGACACATACTGACATTTAAGAGCTGTCTGTTCTTTTAATCTTTCAAATAAATAGGATGTTTTGGCACAAACACATTAACTGTTGATCTGTGCAATTGTTTCTCATTTAGTTTTCATGGGAAGCTCTTTTAAATCAAGCTGCATAAAGTTACACCACTACTGGTTTGTTAAGACTTATAGTTTATAGTGTATGTAGAAGAAAAACATCTGCTGATTTTGTGTTTTTAATTGCCAAATTGTCCTCTTACTGACACCTCAATCTCTCTGTCTCCAATGCCATTTTCCATGAAAAAGTACAAGGCTGAGTATGGAAAGTGCTCTATCAATTGGATAATGCCAGAGATATTAAAAGGCAAGAGGTATGAGGCTAACCCTAAGACCTCCTGTGATTCTACACAATACTGCTGAGAGAACAGACATTTCTGATAAAGCTAGTGAATTAAAAAATATATGCATCTGTCTATATAAATAATGTGGCAACAAAATAGGAAATGTTTCAGAAAAAAGTCACTCCAAGAACAAAAGGGCACAGTATAAAAAGGATGTCCAGTCAGCTTAAATCAAAACAAATACAAAGAAATAAAAGGAAGATGGTTTTCACATAGAGGGGGGTAAATGCAATCAACATTCTTTGGATGCTGAGGGGTCACAAATGTGAAAGAATACAAGAAAGCACTGGGCAGATAGAACCCAGCTCTTTGGCTAGTTTGTGGAGGGAATGTAAGTTTTTAGTTAATCTGGCTCTGTTTCATATCTGACAAGTAGAAACTATGTTGGCCAAGTGATTCTTATCTGATGTCACATGCTGTTTATATGTCAGACAGAATGTGAAAAAAACAGATAAAACATTATGCAGAATCTAAACATATCACAGCTGCTTTTAGCTATTTCCAGTCTTGACAGTTTATTTTTTGTTACACAGGCAAACATTATATGCATCAGAGAGAGGTTATATCTAACTTTAAGATTAGGCAATGCCGCAGAAGAATGTGTGGAAATTATGCTTAGTGAGAATATAATTTAAAAGATCATTTATTTTGTTTTATTTTGTTATTATTTGTTAAGTTGAGTAGAACACTAATCCACATGGACTGTTGGGAGAAATCTGAATACACTGTAAACAATCTGATATTGTGAGCAATCAGATTGCATTGTACAGAAATTAAATAGACAGTAAGTAATGAGTTATACAGTTATATTTTACACTAAAGAGTTTTAGGGGATGACAGACTTTGTTCCCTGAAAAATAACATGATAAACTTGAAATGAAGAAGAAACACTAGAATTTGTTCATGCATGCTCTCAGTCACATTATTGTGATCGGTGTGTCTGGACCTTTGCATACGGCGAGTATTTTATTTCTAATTTGCCATGCTTGTTTCAGAGTATTTTCAATTTATTGGTTGCTGCATTACTAGGATGTCTTCTGAGCCTCATGCCAGCAATACTTCAACATGCATAGGCTTAGAAGCAGTTAACAACAAGATAACTTGAGGTATGCACTTCTCTAAAAGCTGCACATTTCCCATGCTGTAAAAAATAATAAAATAAAAAAAAACAGCCTGAGAGCCTTTAGTTATTACACTGTGATTGCTGTCATATTATTTGTTTTATTTATGGCTCTGTGTAATTTGATTAAAGAAAATGCCTTAAAGTAAGGTCAGCTGATCTTGTAGTCCAGGCACGACACAGAATATAAAATGTACTGAAAAGTAGTTCTTTAATGGATGCTATTCTTACCTTCAGTACATATACATTTAGTCATCCCAAGCACACCAATCTTACATGGGAGGGAGTGCACTAAACTAAAATAAAAGCAATAAGGCTTGTTAAGCTGTATCTCCATGGAAGCTCATTAAACTGCCATGGAGGTAACAAGCCTTAGCTTGGACAATAAACGTCTTACAGAAAAAATAAAAAGGATGCAATAGCAATATAACTACAGGGAAAACAGACATTCCAGATATGTTTTTCAGAGCCCCTTGTACAATTCCTGTGCCTGATTTATAAATCTGCAACCCATTCCACTGCTTCTTCTCTGAAATTAGTCCAAACATGTTCGTGTATCTTTTAAAATAAAACATACAACAGCAAGGCACTTTAGAACTCCATTCATAACAATGTGACACAACTTAATTTGCCAGTGATAATCAATTTATTTGCTCTGTATGGGCACTGATACTGCAAAATCTAAAATTAAAAGGTAATAAAATGAGCAATAGCAGTGAAACATGACTAATATAATTATCAGAGAAAGTGCAGCTGTATAAGTTGAACTTATCATAACAGCAGATCTTTGAATTCCTTACTGTTGCAGTAGCCATTGGCTATTTGGGTTACATTCTGCTGAGGATGCAACCAGCCAGTCCTCAAAAAAAGTCTCAGCTGATTGTGCCCCCAACACTTTGCACCCGGGAGTGTTGCCTCTCTTGTCTCACTCTAGCTGTGCTACTGGTGTGTGGTGTGTGTGCCTGCGTAGTGTGCGTGTCTGTATGTATGCCCTTCAACTCTGTAGTTTTGCTAGGGTGTGATGAGAGGGCTGAGGGGCAACTGCCCCAGGAGCAAAGTGTTGGGGGAACAATCAGCTGATCCTGATTTCTCTTCAATGCAATATCAGCTTTTAAAAGCCAGTATTGCATTTGCAGTCAAACTTGAGCACTGTAGAGCTTTGTGTGTGGTCTAAACTGTAGCAACTTCTTGCTACATTGTAGAAAGCAGTTTGCTACAATTTAAAAGTAAAAAAAGACTTCTTTTTTTAACCAAAACCTGAGTGCTGTAGCACTCAGTGCTGGCAGGGTACAAAGAGTAGCAACAGTTTGCTATATTTGTAGCAAGCAGTTTGCTAGAGCTTGAAAAGAAGAATTTTTTTTTAACAAACACTTGAGCACTGTAGCATTCCGTGCAGAAGGGTATGAACTGTAGCAACTGTTTGCTACAGTTTAAAAGAAGAAATTATTATTTTGTTAGCAAAATATATGGAAGGAGGGCTGGGAGCTGGGCACCGAAACAGGATCTGAATGGCTGGGGTAGGAGGAAAGGTATGTCTGTCATACATCTGGCCACCTGGTTGCTGTGCCAGTAGAAGGAACATCCATTTTTTTTTAATCTTCACTAGAAGAGCTGATGGGGTAGAGCACTATTTCATAGTACAGGCCCAGGGAGCTGATTGAACCCTGTATGCTTCTGCTTTAGCCATCTGACATTCCATTCAAGATGAATCCTCTGACTTTAATTCATACCTCTCAACCTCTTACTGCAAGAAATCTAAAGAAAATGGTTGGACAAAGGCCCAAAAATAAGGGCAATTTTAAAATGTTACTCTTATAATCTTACAAAGTTGATAGAAATAACAGGTTTTGTATTAGCATGTATTTTATTAAGGGTATGGAATCTGAAATATAAATGCCTAACATTATTTAGTGAATTCAATCCTCAATGATTCACCAGAAAAAATACAAATTTTAACAGGAATGATCTAAAATATGAGGCAGCAGTCTGAACACTCTGTGAAAATCTGGACAGTTAAAAGGCATACTTATACTGCAGCTCCTCGCAACAAATATGTTATATTGTTGGAAATGCAAAAACAATTATTTATATATTATTACTTTGGAAATTTATTACAGAAATTTAACACTTTCCATAAAGGACTTGATGAATTAATCGTGAAAAATTGATTATAAATATAGTAAAATATGATTAAATAATAAAGGTCTTTTATGATTGGTGTTACTTTACCATGCAAACATATAAAATGAGAGTAATGTTTATGAGTTTTAGAATCAGTGGAAAACATATAGTTGAGACGCTAGAGTACTTGTTTTGTTCACTGTTAATAAAAGTTATGTTTTAAGCTTCTTTAAGACAAATAGAATGCTTAAATAATGTGTTTAGAAAATTTTGGTTGTAAGAGTAGAACATGTTAAATAAACATATGGAAGGAGTGTTTCAAGAAGCTTCTGAATGAAGAAACCTTATAGAAACTGTACTATTGCATGTGTAGCCTACAACGAAACAGGAAGAAGTAGGATGTGCCCTAAGGAAAACCAAGCTATGGAAAGTGCCAGACTCAGAGGAAATCACAACAGATATAACAGTGATGTTGGCTGCATTTTAGAGGATAAATGACTCCTAAGAGTGGTCATTGCAGTATGGAGAGAGATATTATCTCAGAGGACTGGTGTATAAGTATTCTAATACCAGTCTACAAATGGTATCAAGCTCCTATCCACCATGAGCATGCCGGACATGGTGACTGATAAACAAATACAAAGAGTAACATGACTGTAGGCAGACTGAATTGAGATCAAATTGTACAGAAGAAGTTGTAGATGGGGAAAAGAGTCCAAATGGGCATTCATAGAAATGGATAAAGCATATGAAAAAGGTTGAAGAAAGCTGATTTTGACAGACTAATGCTGGTTCAAAGTCCTAGAAACATTAGCAGAATTAGTGCACAACATGTAAAAGGATTCAGTAACATAAGTACAAGCAGTTTTCAGACTCTTATGGGGGTTGCCAATGGAAGTAGGTGTGAAGCAAGGCTCGGTTCTCTGCCTTTTCCTGTTCATACTGATGATAGACTATATTAACAAACAGGTCAGAGGGTACAGATCAACAAAGCTATTGTATGCAGATGATACAGTGTTACAAGCATGCTCTGAACAGGAACTTCAGCAAGTGATAGGAGATTGGAATGCAAAACTGAAGGTACACATGATGAAACTGTGTGCATACAAGACATTGGTTATGGCAGCAAATGGAGCAAATCAGAAAAAGCTGAACATCAAGACAGAATGCAAAATAGCTACAAGTATATGGGAGGTGTGGTTGAAGAGAAAGGAAATCTGAATGAGGAGGTCAAAGTTAGAGTCAGAGGTGTTGCAGCCAAATGGCACAAATCCTCAGTGATAGTGTTTAATGGAAAAATGCTAACGGGTCTGAAAAGCAAGCTGTACAAAATAGTGATACGCCCAGTACTTCTGTATGGCACAGAAACCTAGGCAGAGCAGCTGAACAGGCTTGAGATGATAGAGACAACATGCCTGTGATGGACAGCAGGATGTTTACTATGGGACAGACAGAGAAATGAAGACATTAGAGCTGAAGCCAAAGTAGTCCCTTTTGCAGAGGAGGTCAGGAAAAACAGATTGCAATGGATCAATCGCATGTGCAGGAAAGCAGAAGATGATCTGGTAAAGCAGATTTGGGAGAGACAGGAAGAAGGAAAGAAAAGATGCAGACATGCAGCCAAAAGATGGCTAGATTGTGTGACAAGTCCTGCAACAGTCAGACATGACTTTCAAAGAATGTAGGAGAACAACGCTGGATAGAGACAAGGCAGATGAGTTAGCATGCAATGTCAACCTCTTGTAAAGTGGGAAACAGGGGGAAGATAATGATGATAAATAGGATTGTTGTGAAAAAGACTGAAGTCACAAACAAATTTTCAAAAGTTCTGAATGTCTTTTATTTCACATCCTAGGGTATAGTAACCTCAGGTTTTGTCACTTAATTATCTAAAGGTGGGAGATATATTTGTGTGTGTGTGTGTGTGTGTGTGTGTGTGTGTGTGTGTGTGTGTGTGTGTGTGTGTGTGTGTATGTATTTATTCTTTGCTATTTTGGTAAATGAACAGGTCATTGGGGACCTTTTCAGCCATAACCAAAATGAATGGTTCATATAAAGATAATTGGTAAATAGAGCTTCTCTACAATTATATAAAAAACACCAAGGAATAAATGTATGTTGTATAGCTAGCAAACAAAAATCAAAGATGGTTAGTACAAGTTAAAAACTGTGTGTGTGCCATAAAAGTATCATATGAAATCTAGCAGCAGCTAGAAGGGTAATAGAAGGGCAATATGTAAAGGCTTAGTAAAATTTCTCAAGTGACAACAGGAATAGTTTACACAAATGGACACAGCTTTTTTATTAAAAAAAAAACAACAGGTCAGAACAAATTAATTAAAAAGCTGAGTCAACTTTAGTAAATGAGAAACTTATACATATTCACATATTTTATATATCTAGCATTAAGTCAACCTAACTGCTATTCTCAGAATCTCCAGTTTCTGGCACAGACCGAGGTCTCATGCCTGCTCACCCATCTTGGGGGAGGTAGTGGTAGTTTCATTTGGCCAGTTACCACTATGCCAGGCCTGATTTGAAAACATTGCCTATGATGAAGTGGGCACTCATGTCAGCCATAAGGGGCATATTAGGGACTTAAATAACAAAAATGCTGCGACTGTTAGAATGCCGATTTGAGAACAAGCTACCTCCTTGGCTGCCTGGATGATGGCCCCCTCCAGTAAGCTGTCATTTCTATACTGGGAATTTCTGGTACAGAGAAACAAGTCTGATAGGGAGATGTTTAATGGTCAGCACACAGGAAAAATCACTCTGCTCAGTATGCTGCTCCATAAAAATCAATGAGGCAGGAGCAATCCCATTCTGCATTTTATCATGTTTTGGAAAACTATCGGTATTCACTCCATACTCTTTCACAAGTCTTTTCTTTTTCATCTTACAACCCTCTATCATGTTTACACTCTTCTGTTCCTCGTTGTCTCTCTCTCTCTCTCTCTCTCTCTTCTGTTCAGTATCTGTAGGAGAAACACATGTCTTTGTCAATACAAATTTCTTTTCTAGGTCATAGACTTAGACTGCAGCAGATAGGATTCCTTTCCCACTCTTTAATACATGAAACATTGCTGTAATTACTCTAGCATTTTTTCAAGCTAGCCCTTAATAAGTAATGTTCTTTCTGAGATGTATGTATAAACTTTTTTGGTGTTCTTTGTTTCTAGTTTTGCCCTTAATTTATTACATATCTCATGCATTGTTATACTCGCAGAGTATCATGTCTATTACAAACTGTCCTTTTCTCAGTGTGCTCACTGTTATTTCTGGCTTTTCTGCACTGTCATCTGTATGATAGTGTGTATACTCATGTAATGCTTTCTCTGTCTCTGACTTCATTCTCTAGTTCTGTATCTTTACATTGTTGTCATGTTTCTTAAATATATTCTGTTCTTCTGTCTCTTTGAGTCTTTCTCTCTCTGAAATATATTTTTCTGCTTTATTGCCCATCCCTTATACATCAGCGACTGCATATAACATAAAAATATTTCCTATTTTACCATTTCACACATGCTTTTCATAGGGCCAGACAATGACTTCTGTGATGTTATTTTCTACTATATTATTTACATCACCTCTTACAGCTCACTCCTTTTGCTGTAGAATTTACACACGGCTTTTAAAATTTTTTTCACTCAGTTTACTCTGTTTTTTTCTTAAGTCTCTTGTTTTGCTACTGTCTCATCGACTTTTTTTTTAAATCTTTATAGCCATAAATTTTATTTGCATGTATTTTTAAAACTTTTAATGGATATGTCATCTCTGACTCAGCCAACATGAATTGGTGTTAATAATGGGTGACTTGAATGCACATATTGGGACAGACAGAACAGGATATGAGGACTACTGAGTCCAAATGGGTGGGGGAACAGGAATAAAGGAGAGGTCATTCTAGACTTCTGTCTGGAAAATGGCTTGATAGAAGTCAACACATAGTTCAGAAAGACAGACAGTCACAAGATCTCATACAAGAGTGGCCGACATGCAACTCAGGTAGACTTCCTCCTAGTAAGGAAAGGGCAGTGGGGTAGAATCAGTGATTGCAAAGTCCCCCCCAGTGAAACAGTCAGCCCACAGCATAAACCACTGGTTGTCATAATCAGCTGCAATCAGTGGTCAGAGAAGGCTCTAAGGTCAACAGATAGCAGGCTAAAGACTTGGAAGTTGTACAGCAGTTCAATGAATTACTCAGGGCACTAGCACCCCAAGAAAAGGAGGGAATAGGTGGAGTTGAAGAAGAAAAATGGCAGCACCTCAAAAGTGCATGTGTGAGGACTATAGAACAGATATGTGGCCGAGCCAGGTATGGAAATAAGGTACATAAGGAAAGCTGGTGGTGGAATGCAGAAGTCCAGGAAGTTATCAAAAGAAAGGAGGAGTGCAGACAAAAGTGGGAACTAGAAAATACGGACCAGCCTAAGAAGGAATACTGGCTAACTAACAAAGAAGCTAAGGAAAGAGTTACAATAGCAAAGAACAGGGCATCAGAGGGACGCTACCATCTTCTGAAAAGTGTCTCAGTAGGTGGCAACTATATCAGGTCATATTTCTTATCCTCTTAGAGCAAGAAATCTGGACATAGCCACACATAAAAGTGGTACAAAAGTGAAAAAATAGGGACAATTTTTAAATATTACTCTTACAAACTTAGAAAGTTGCTAGAATAACAGATTTTGCATTAACACGGCATTTCTGAAGGGTATGAAGTCTAAAGCTCAAATGCCTGTCATTATTTTCTGACATTAATCTTTAATGATTTGCTGCTAATTTGCCAGAAAACTACAATTTTATGAAAAACAGACTGAAAATATGAGATAAAAATCTGCACATTCTGTGAAAATTTGTACAGTTGAGAGATATGTTCAGGTCATAAGGCAAAGACAGAAAGATAAAGAAGATAGTTTAGAGACCCCATATAAGGGATCCCAGCAATAACCTGTTCACTAGTCCACAGAACATGAAAGGCAGATGGAAGGAGTACTTCTAGCAGCTTTTGAATTCAGAAAACCCCACAGAAGCTGTGCTGCCTCAGACACAGCCTATGATGAAAGGAAGAGGAGGAGCCCACCCTAGAAGAAGTAAGAAAGTACAGTTGTGTACACTTACCATAAATGTAGATGTTCGAGTGTATTCACTGTTGCAGTCATTACATTAGAGTAATCTGCTGGCAGGATGCCCTCAGTCAGCCTGAATTCCAAAGTCTTGGGTCCTGCATTGGTTGCTGTCTCCTCTTCCATGATGTCAGGTCATCAGGGGTATAAAACAAGCAGCCAACGCCATTTTCTTTAGTTTTTCTTGCCCCAGATGTCAGGTGCCCCCAAAAAGGTAGCAAAAAATATATATATATATATAAACTATATATACATGCAACAATACAAACTTTACCTTCATCTACAAGCAAATACACCACATAGGTTGTAGAAGATAGTGAAGGAAAGATAAACTCCAGAATGAAAGGGGGATGGTGGGTGGGTAACCTGGACTGCAACAGTGAATACACTCGGACATCTACATTTATGGTAAGTGTACACAACTGTACTATGTTCTTCATGTTTCACTGTTGCAGTCATTACATTTGGGTAGAATCCCAAAGCTATGGATGGGAGGCTGGAGCTAAACAGCATTAGGGGCAGCTATAAGGCCCTGCAGAACTGCAGTGGCAAAGCCTGCCCTGGACTTAGAGTAGAGAGGCAAATGATAATGCTTTGTAAAAGTGTGAACAGAACTCCAAGTAGCAGCCTCTAGAATGTCTTTGGTTGGTACTCCTCTGAGAAAGGCTGCTGATGTAGCTGCAGCTCTGGTGGAATGAGACCTAATGCCCTTGGGCACAGGTTTGTCATGGTGTAAGTAGCAGAAACGAATGCAGTGGCTTATCCACTTTGAAATAGTCTGCTTTGAAATAGCCTTACTTCTGATCCTGTAGCATATGTCACTAATAGCTGCTCAGTTTTTCTTAGAGCTTTAGTCCTGCTCAAGTAGAATCTTAGCCGTCTGTGTACGTCCAAGGAATGCAGAATTCTCTCCCCCTTGTTCTGTGGATTTGGATAAAAGGTTGGCAGATGAATAGTTTGGTTAAGAGCCACACTGGAAAGCACCTTAGGCATAAATGAAGGATTGGTACTCAGAGACACCCTGTCTGGGTAAAATATGATAAAAGGCTCCACAGCCATGAGGGCCTGTAGCTCTGAGACTCTTCTTGCTGAAGTAATTGCTAGGAGCAGAGCTATTTTCCATTATAAGAACTTTAGATCTGCACTAGCACCTGGTTCAAATGGAGGCAGGGTGAGCTTCTCCAACACATAATTGATTTCCCATGCAGGTATTGGTGATCTTCTGGGAGGCCTTAAATCTTTGGCTCCTCTAAGATACTGTTTTAGTAAAGGATGAGAAAAGACTGGTGGCTCTGTATTGTAATGAGTTGAAATGGCAGAGGCATGGATTTTTATTGATGAGAAAGATAGGCCTTTGTCAAGCATCTCAGTCAAGTATTGTAATATCTGAGGAATATTTGGTTCTGCTGTATCAGTTCCTTGTGCTTGATTCCAAGCACAGAATCTCTTCCATTTATCAGCATAAGATTTTCTAGTACTAGGCCTTCTGGCTTCCAAAATGACATCCATCACAGCTTTAGTGAGAGGTGTTTTTTGCATAACTACATGATCAGCCATGCTGCCAGGTTCAGTGTTTGGAGCTGATTGTGCAGGATCTGATTGTTTTGTTGAGACAGTAATTGAGGTCTTTGAGGTAAGTTCCAAGCTGGGTATTGAGACAAGTTCCTTAGGATTGGGTACCAGTATTGGCGGGGCCAGTCTGGGGCAATTAGTATCATCTTTGGTTTCTCTTGTCTGACTTTTAGTAGGACCTTGGGAAGAAGAGGCAGAGGAGGAAAGGCGTAAACTGATAGGTTTTTCCAACTGAAGGATAGGGCGTCCACTTTCCATGCTTGTCTGTGATAAGTCCTTGTGCAGAATTTTTTCAATTGATAATTTCGAGAAGAGGCAAATAGATCTATGTCTGGGCTCTCCCATTTCTTTGTTATCATGCTGAAGACTTGTGGATCTAGTTTCCACTCGTGAGGGTCCATAAGGTTTCTGCTTAAATCTTCTGCCAGAGTATTTTGTTTTCCTGGCAGGAATTGAGCTTGAAGATGTACTTGGTAAGTCAAAGCTGTGTCCCACAGTGCCATGCCTAGTCTGCAAAGGGGGTATGAGTGCGTGCCCCCCTGCTTGTTTATATACCACATAACCGTGGTATTGTCCATCTTTATCAGTGGTTGTCCCAGATGAAGTTAGTCCTTGAAGGCTGTCAGGGCATTTTGAACAGCTAACATCTCTTTTTGGTTGATATGCAGATGCATTTGTTTTGGGGTCCATATGCCCTGAATGCATCTTCCCACTAGGTGGGCCCCCCATGCATAATCTGATGCATCTGCTGTTCAGGTTTGGCTGGCAGGGGGTAGAGTGAAAGCCCATCCCATGTTTTGGTGACATGCCTTTGCCCACCATAGAAACTCCTGTTGTAGGCAGGGAATGAGAGGAATCATTGTTTCCAGACTGTGACAATGTTGACTCCATAAACTTTTTAGGTACCATTGAAGTTTCCTTATATGCAGTCTTGCATATGGAATCAGTAGGATGCAGGATGCCATGAACCCCAAAGCCTGTAGAGTTTGTCTTACAGATAACTGGGTTTTTGTTGTCATTAGTTTGAAGTAAGTAGTCAGTTGCCTTTGTTTGTCTGGCGTGAGGAAAATCATCTGGGCAGTTGTATTCAAGCTTGCACCCAGGAATGTTATCTTTTGAGAGAGTACCAGTTGTGATTTCTTTTCATTTATTGTGTACCCTAGGCATGTTAGAAGCCTTTTCACAAACGCCAGGTGCTGAAGAAGAATGTCCTTGTTCTCTGCTTGAATGAGACAGTCATCCAAGTAAGGATATGTCTGTATACTTCTTTGTCTGGAAAAAGCAATTACTGGTGCTAGGCACTTTGTAAAGACCCTGAGCGCAGTAGATAAGCCAAAGGGCAGTGAAGAGAATTGGTAATGCATTAAGCCAGCCTTGAATCTGAGGTATCTTCTGCACGATTGCCTTATTGGGACATGCAGGTATGTCTCTTTTAGGTCTAAAGTCACCAGCCAAGCATTCTTGCCCAGCATGGGCAGAAGCTGCTGCAAAGTTAGCATTCTGAATTTTGGAATGTCCAGGAATGTGTTCAAAATTGATAAATCCAGTATTGGCCGCCAGGCCTTGTTCTTTCTGGGTACCAATAACAGTCGAGTAAAAACCTTGTCCTTTTTCCTGTTCTGGTACTGGCTGAATAACCCCCATATCCATGAGGGACTTAACCTGTTTCTGTGCCTCTGCCCATTGATTTTTTGGCAGATCCGGCCAACCGTTTGCCATTGGCAGAGTATAGAAATGGAATCTGTATCCCTGAGATACTATGTTTAACACCCACTTGTCCTGGGTTATTAACTGTCAATTTTGAGCAAAAAGTGCTAATTTTCCCCCTAAGGGTGCTGCCAAAATGTAAGTGCTTGGTGATGGCAGAGGGAAGTCATTGGGACTGTTTTCTGTAGGGTTGTGCTTTATCTCCTCCAGATTTGGAGGTAGAAGCACCCCATTGCTTTGACTTGTAAGAATCTTGTGTCTGGTATCTAGAACATTTAGGGCATCTGGATTTGCCCCTTTGAGCTCTGTCGGACACAGGAAAGGACCAATTTTTTGTAGGCCAGTGTCTACTGAATCTTCGTGGCTACACTTGTAAGAAGTCTTTTACAGTTTGCATAGACTTAGCTTTGTCTTCCATTTTCTTTAAAACCTCTTTAGCCTTAATACCAAACAGAGTATCATGCTGTAAAGGTGCATCCAGTAATTTAGCTTTAACATGATCAGGCAAATTTTGCTCTTTTAGCCAGACATGCCTCCTAATCACAGCTCCAGTAACTGTGGCCCTGCAGGAGGCCTCTAAGGAATCAAAACCACATTGCAAAGTATGCTTTCCAACTTGTTCAGCTGCATGCAATAATTCCTGCAATTCTTTATTTTCTGCACATTCAGAAATCAACATCATTTTCTGTTTCAGCAATCCCATAACATGTTGCTGATACTTGAGCATATGAAACTGTCAGTTTAAGGCCCTAACTGCCAAGGTTGCAGATGTATAAACCTTCTTTCCCCATCTATCCAGTGCCCTTGAATCTCTGTCAGAGGGGGTAGGATTTTTTTGCCGTTGAGGCCTTATCCCCCTTTGGACCCTGTGAAATAGTTTCAGGGTCAACAGCAGGGTTTCTAAATAAAAATTTGTTTGAGTCAGGGACCCTGTAATATCTGTCTGGCTTGCTGGGAGCCGGAGATAAGGAGTCTGGAGTCAAGCTTGACTCTGAAAACACATCATCCACAATGTGTAAATCAGGAGATATGGCTAAAAGCCTGTGCTGAGGGAGAAGAAGGAAATCCCTGAGCCTCTTTTTTGATTCTGAGAAATCTTGACTCTCCCAGTGAAAATGCTCCCTCAAAGTATGCAAGGTTTCTCCAAATGAATAATCCTCAGGAGGTGATGCAGATGGGATAGATTCCTCTGCATCAGAATCCTCATAGGGAGGTATAGATAATTCCTGATCAGAAGAGGAATCAGAAGAAATAGAAACCTGATCTGAAGATTCATAATTAGTGTCTTGCCTAGGCCTCTTATCAGGAGGGGGTTGGGAACCCCTGATCAAGGTAATTAGGTCTTCAGCTATTTTGATCATCTGTTTTTTGGGCATAGAGGCCTGTTCACGTGGCTCATGCTTAATTTTTTTAGCTTTAGAAGTTGCTTTTGTCTTTGATTTTGAAGCTGTCATCGGTTTTATATAAAAATGTTGAGGCCTGAATACACCCTCAGAAGCCGGTGCCTGCTCAGCGGCTCTGGACCCATCTGAGGGAGAGACATCCATGGGTACAATACTTTGAGTATCTTGTGGCATGCTGGACTCCATATGGGTCTCGTTAGGGGCCTGCGACTCAAACGTAGCAGGTATCAGGGGCTGCGAAAGTGCCTCACTGAGTACTGGTGAACCGGCAACTGGCTTAGGAGGAGCTTCGCTGTCGGTTTTGGACCTCGACAGTCTGTCTCTGTCCTTTTCTTTGCGTTTTTTGTTTACTCCGGTAGTTGGATTGCTATCCGATGACATTTCAGGGTAGTTAAATCTGTTTCTAAAATATTTTGAGGCAAAAATATACTGACGCTTAATAGTGTGTTGGTTAAATCTAGCACAAAACCGACAGCCAGGCATGTTGTGATCAGGGCCTAGGCAAGGAATACAGTATAAATGGAAATCCTTATGAGGCATTTGCTTCCCACAAGTAATACAATTATTAACTGTTTCTGACATCAGTATGGAGCAAGAAAAAAGTTTCCCCAACAGGGCACTTGGCTTTAGTGAAGACTTCAGTTCTGAAACTCGAAAATTTCAGGAGTCGGCCGACCGGCACTTGCAAACTGCTTCTGCTTCAGGCACTGTGTGGCAAGAAAGACTAAAGAAAATGGCATTGGGTGCTTGTTTTATACCCCTGATGACCTGACGTCATGGAAGTGGAGACAGCAACCGATGCAGGACCCAAGACTCTGAAATTCAGGCCGACTGAGGGCAACCTGCCAGCAGATTAGCCTAATGTAATGACTGCAACAGTGAAACATGAAGAACATCAGCACTAAGGAAAATGAAGTCAGGGAAAGCAGCAAGCTCAGATGGGGTCACAGCAGATATGCTCAAGATATTGATTGAGATATGGGAGAATTGGCTCCTGGAGGTACTCACAGCAGTCTGGAGAAAAAGACACATCCCAGATGACTGGAGAATAAGCATACTTATGCCAGTGTGCAAGAACAAAGGGGGACATCCACAAATGTGGGCAGTACAAAGGTATCAAGCTCCTGTCAAACTGCATGAACATTCTGGAGAGGATGATTGATAAGTGGATATGCAGAGTAGTAGAAAGTAAGACGAGCGTTGAGCAGGATGGATTCAGATCAGGATGCAGCACAACTGATCCAATGTTTGCAGTGAGACAGATAGTTGAGAAGGCACTAGAGATGAGGAAAGAGTCCAATTGGACATTCCTAGACTTGGAGAAAGGATATGGCAAGATCCCAAGTAAGATGATTTGGGCAGTCCTGCGGTGGTTGGTAGTCCCAGAAACATTGTTACAATTAGTGCAGGTTATGTACAAAGATCCAATAACTCAAGTACAAACAATGTTCAGTGTCAAAGTGGCTCCCAGTGCGAGTGGATGTGCATCAGGGTTTAGCTCTGAACCGACTGTTGTTCATATTGGTGATGGATTGCATTAGCAAACATTTTGGTGGTGACAGATCAACAAAGCTGCTGTATGTAGACGATGTGGCATTACAGACAAACTATGAACAAGAACTTCAGCAAAGGATAGAGGGATAGAATGCAAAACTGAAGGGACATGCAATGAAAGTAAGTACAGCTACGACAGTGGTAATGACAGCAAACTGGGGAAATCAGAAGAAGCTGAGAGTTGAGATATAAGGAAAGACTGTGGAAGAGGTTAACAGCTTCAAGTATCTGCGAGGGGTGGTTGAGGAGAATGCAATTCTGAATGAAAAAGTCAAAGCTAGAATCAGAGGGGCTACAGCCAACTGGCATAGACTGGCAAGTATAGTGTATAAGAGAAGAATGCCAAAGAAGCTGAAAAGTAAGGTGTACAAAACAGTAGTGTGACCAGTACTACTGTATGGTACAGAAACCTGTGCAGTAAAGACAGAGCAGATGAGGAAGCTAGAGTGATGGAAATGAAGTATCTTGGATGGGTGGTAGGATGCATACTGTGGGACAGACAAAGAAATTAGGACATTGGAGCAGAACCCAAAGTAGCTCCAATTGCAGAAAAAATCAAGGAGAACAGATTATGGTGGTTCAAGCACATGTGCAAAAAAAAACCCTGAAGCCAATCTGGTGAAGTAGATTGGGATAGACAGGAAGAAGGTAAGAGGAAATGAGGGCATCCAGCAAAGATCTGGATGGATTGTGTGGCAGAAGATCTGTGATAATCAGACATGAATGTTGAAAAAGGCAGGAGTGTAGCATTGAGTCAAGAGTGATGGTGACAGTTAACACCACAACCTGACTCCATGTAGAAAATGGGAAAAAGGGGGGTTGATAATGATGATGATGATGATCTCTGACTCAGCCAATGCTCTCTGCCTAGCTATGCCACTTTTGCATGCCTGTGTTAAATGCATTTTTATTAATGCAGTATTAAGATCAGTTAACTCAACAATGCTATCTAAAACCCTATCTAATATCCTCATCCTAGCATAATACATATGTGTGGACTCAAGATTCTTTCTATTGTACCTATCTTATTCTGGACTGTAAGTATGCATGATAGCCTTGATTTACGTGTTGATCCAGGGCAAATTGTTGGTTTTCTGTACTTATGGAGGTATGTTATTATTAGATATGAAGGTAATACATGATTACAATGCTCAACAACAGAATCTAAATGACAGAGCCAGGAACAAATTGTATTGCCTAAGGTGAATGTAATATAAGAGAAGAGGTAGTATTTCTGCTGAGGACATACTGATGATTTGTTTGGAATTAAATGTGGCATCAACAGGCAAAGACAGAAGAGTGGTCAATGACCAAGTCTGACATAACTACTAATGTTTGTGTGCTAAATGGGCTGGAATAATTCCTCTCAACCTGCAGACATTGAAAATAGGAACAAAGACCCTGGAAAAGTAGGAACATCCAGCTAAAAATCTGGACATCTAATTAGCATAACATTTGAATACAAAGCAGCACATTACTCTTCCCATTTCCAGTAGGAATGTTGGATACTATTCAGAAACATGTTTAAAAAACAAGAGACTGACAAAAAATGATGGAAAAATATAAACACGTGATCAAAGAGGCAGTGTAAAATCTGTAGACTTTAATGAAATCTACTGCAAAATTCTAACAGAAAAAGCTATTTATGTTTGCTTCTAAAAAAGGGAGCTGTAAGGTGTGCATCCTTTTTCTTTAAATTGTTGTTGCCACTAGTATGCTGGTTATGTAGTGTGGTTTTATATGTACTAGATAGCTTTAAACTTAACATGTGATAAGAAAGATTCAGAAAAGTGTGTGAATGAGTAAATCAAACCTGAAAATTGGGACATACCTCCAAAAATTGGGACATCCTTTGCATGGGTAAACCTGGCTGGAAAATAGGAACATTGCTCCAAAACAGGGACAGTTGAGAGGGTGGAACAGACTTCTCTGTTTAATCTGTTAGAGAGAGGTCTCACCCACTCTTGTTGAGGAAGAGATATGTTCTGCTAGACAGCAGAGCTAGATTTATGTGTGAGAATATGGAGCAAGTTTCTTGTCTGTACTAAAATCTCCCATGAAAATCACTTCAGATTTAATGTTAGTGAGAAGCAAGAAGAAGGTGTCATTTACTATTGTTTTTTTCTGGGATGGGAGGCATATGAACTATGCCTAGCATAATGCTTTTTAGGGATAGCAGGAGTCATAATTCAAGGAGTCTGCAGTTTAGAGAGGGAAAAGTAACAGAGTTTGGAGGCAGCATACGAGAAAGCTGCTCTGTCTCCATTTTTGTGTTTATAATCAGTTAACACTAATTGGTGCCTTCGTTGAAGGTTGGGCGTCGAGCTGGCACCTCGGCACCCATAAAAAATCTACTGCCAATCATTAGCGGACCGGAGTTCCGCTGTGGCGACCCCTAACTGGGAAAAGCCGAAAGAAGAAGAAGATCAATAATTATTTATTAATATGTTTTATCCCACTGAGGGGATTTCTGTATGACATCTTCCATAGCTAAAATGGTGGGTCTCTAATACTTCATAGAAGCATGTAAGATAAACTTTTGACATGTTCCATGCATACTGTTACATACCAAATGAAACCCTACATATTAGTCCAGTATTGGGTCAGTGGGGCAGGAGAGGTTTAGGCTGTGTGGAAAATTATCTAGGCCTTGATTTATGCATATATTACAACAGAAAAGAAACATAATTTTGTTTTTCTTTTTTCTTTTATGTTAATGAGGATTGGCACTGTGAAAAGAATGTGGAGACATATGTGCAGATTATGTAAACTCATGTATTTCACAGGTAGTATGTAAGACTTACAGGTTTATAAAGCTACAGTGATTATGTGTTGGATAAAATGGAAGAGTTAGACAAGAATGGAAATATGAGGTTCAGCTATGGAGATATTCATATGGAGGTAGGGAAGGGAATGGGTCTATGTCAAAGCATCGAATATTCTCTTCCTTGAACTACTATTCATCAAGACAACAGAAGTGAACATTTTATTCAACAAAACTAATTTTGCTGAGTTTCGCAACGTCGAATTTCCATAGTTGGCCAACGTCACAGACGTTACAATAAGAAAAGTAAACAGAAAGGAACACTCACCTGCACAGACCACAAAAACTGCTTTTGCAGGGGGGGGCAAGCCTGCCTGCACCCCCTGGTAATTATATATACCAACTCTGAGATTGCACTACATTGGGAAAAGGGCAAATTTTCTGATCCCTGTGGTAACACAATCTCAGTCAGAATGGTAAAGCAATTTCTGTGGTGTGAGCAGATGAGTATGCAACTATGGCATTTTGAAATTATGAAACTCAATGAAATTAGCATATGTCAATTAATCATCATGTCGAAAAATAAGCATTTAGACCAAATGCAGGACCCCAATATTTATATATGTATATATATTTTGTTGCTTATTGTAAAATACTCTAAGTAACCGTTGGGTTGTCCCCTTCATTTTGATGCTCATGTAGAACCTTCAAAACTATTTCATACAATGTGAGAAAAATGGAATGAGTAACAGTAATTTGTTATAGCTAGGTACTGGAATTTGTGGCTAATTTAAGCAAAACATGAGCAACATATAGCACATGAAAATTAAAGATTAGACAAAATGAAGAAAATTAGACATATCATATAGACTTGTTTTATAAATAAAGTTAATAATGGTCTGGGACCCTGCCTGACATTGTATTAAAATGTAATACAATTCAAACAAAAGAGCAAGTACACAAGGCATGCAAGAAAATGTTTTCCTGTAAAGGCACTAATGCTCTGTGGTCTTAATGTGCTGCTCACAGGGCTTCTGTATTTCAGAGTTTATTAGAAGCTGAAACACATTTAAAATTCATTAATAAATTACATCCCTTTAAAGCACCTGCAGCTCAGGCAATACAGCAGTAAAATCTGACTCAAAGGATTGGCTAGTTAGGTGAAGGGAGGAAATCTGTGAGTTGATGAGTTTTGTAAAATGTAGATTCTGGAGCAGGGGGCACTTGGTTCTTGTGACTAGTACATTTTGTGCTTTTTAGATGTAATGAAGTGATTAGGCACAATGACTAACACAGCTGGGAACAGAGCATGGGATTATTTTCTAAGTAATTAGTGACTGGGCTTGAGGCAGTGAACTGTCCATTATGGTTCTCTGTTGGCCACTGAGTAGTGCCCTATAAATCAAGACAGTTCAGTGCGGCTCTTTCCTTATGAACTGCAAGATGTTTCTTCATGTCTCACAGGTCAGAAGTGGTTGCTCTCAACCTGTACGTGACTGGGTTATTTGCAGCATACATCCTACAGCTAGAATCAATGCTCATCTGTGTTTTGTTGCATAATGGATAACAGAAGTCTGACTGGTATTCTTTACTGCACCATAAAACTTGTTAATAATGTGTAGATTATCATTTGCAGTGTGCTAGTTTCACTTTGCTGCCAACATATGGTAAAAGGTACATTGGGCAAGAATACTTTGCTCTTTGTTTCACTATGAAATAAAAGTAGCAGTGACATATCTCTGCTGCTCTATTCTCCAGAATAGTCACAAGAATTTTGCCATATACTGATGTTTAACTATGATACATTGTAAACATCATAATTACTATAATGTATCTTTGGAATTTCAGTTCATAGCACAGTTAGCCTAAACATTCATTTCTGGTTCAGTGTATAATATATAATGTTTCAGGAATTAATTTTGAGATGTGGTTACCAGAGGGGGATTAAATGGTCAAAAGATAAATATGCATTTCAATCTCTTGTGTGCTATCTGCTTAAGTAGATGAAAAAAAGTGACTTGGCATATGTTTTTTACAACCAGGTGCTGCAATTGCTGGATCTTTTTAACAGCATTATGATATGTTTAGGAAGTAAATACCACTTTAAAATACAATACAAACAGATAACTCAAGTGCTTTTGTTCATAGGTTCACAGATTCATAGATGTACCTAGGCTAATGACCACTGGGGCCTTTATAAGCTTAGACATGCAACCCAAATCTATCCCATGAGTTATTGTGCCTTAGAGGTTATTTTAAGGGATGGTAGGGCATGATTTAATGTCTACCTCTGTCCATCAGAGACATAGGTGAATAGGGCGAATTTCCCATCCACTGGTCCAGGTTGTGCTTGAACAGGGCTAGGGAAGGGCTCAGATTCACATGAATAAGATGCCTATTCTAGAAAATGGGGATTCTCTGAGCTATGTGATATTGCAGAATTGTAGGATAACAATATTAAATATTGTGTTCTGTAAGATGCACATCCGATTTTTTTTTTCTTTTGGGCATTATAGCATATTACATATGTGATTTTCTAGATACGCCCAAATACAATTCTGGAAGCAGTAAATATGTCTTTATTTACTCTCACTTTTTTAGTGTTCATCATTTTAAAATGTACATTGTTTACCACAATATCCACTGAATATAGCTTTGGTGAAAGGTCTTTCAGCACATTTTACTATTCAGGCACAGAGATTTAAAATGCTGTGACTGTCCTTAGGGCTAGTATGTCATTCCTCTACTGCTAATACTACTTACTGTCTAAGATTACAGAAAAAAATTCACACACTGCACTCAGCAGTTCACTTTCACTCATTCATTTAATTATTACTTGATGGGTTATATGGTCTTATTTCATCAGACCTATTTCAGAAATGAGCTGATAAAATACAAATTAAAATCCAGACTGTATTATAACAGTTATGATAGAGGAATAAATAAAACAGCTAGCATTGTTCTACAAATAAATGATGAAAAAGTACAATATAAAGCAATATGCTCAACATACAGCAGAAGTATATAAAATAAAGCCAAGAACAATTTCCTGTGTAGAACGTGCATGGAATATTTTTCTGTAGCATTCAGCTTATGCTAGAGTTGTGTAATGGATTTTCTAAGGTGATTTATGTAGGGAGTATACCTACAATCACAAGCCTGAGGAAGGATATGATTTAGTGGCCATATGGCTTCAGGAACACAAGAATGAATTAAAAAATTGATTAAAATGAATGGCTGAGATACAAAGTGAATGAAAATTGCTGAAACCCTAGGTGGTTAAATAAAGGAATACATAGTCTTATTAAAGGTTGGAGGGGACAGAGCAGTGGAGTATGCAAAGGTGCTAAATGCACAGTTGCATAAAGGTTAGCTACATTTCTTAGATGTCACAGGAGAATATTCCAAATTCTGGATTCAAGGATGGAAAAAGCCCTGCTGCCAAATGAAAGCTTGGGCATGAGAGTGTTAAAAGTGTTTCCCAAAAATGACAGTGGAAAGGAGGTTATGCATGCAAGAAATAAATGATAGTGCTTGCAAGATGGAACCAATGGTTTTGAAAGTTAAGCCCTATCTAGTCAATTTGTTGTAAAGAGCCATCTGTAAATCATAAGGGATACCCTGCAACACTGGTATGGAGACAAGAAGAAGAAAAGGAGTTTTTAGTTTATGACAGTCTGCAGCCTCCCTGTGTTGGACAACAAGGGCAAGGTAATTATGGCAAAATCATTCTTCGCTTGTGGATTAAGGACTCCTCTTCCCAAAGGCATATTTGACCTCTTGGAACAGATGCAGGGCCAGTCTTAGGTGAAATGGAGCCCCAGAGAAATGGATGTATGGTAACCTCTGTGATTATGTGAGGTATTGCCAGCTATGCTACGAGAAGTAGGGCAGTGGATGTGTAACATATGCCAGCACAGCTAGCTAGAATTTAATGAAGAATTATATGTTATTTGAATATCAAACTGATTTGTAAAGATGCTTGTGCTGAAAAATGTATTTGTATAGCTGCTTGTGTTAAAAATGTATCAACAGTGTGCTCTGCCGGCCAGAAAAGAAGTGTACATGCATTATTGTAACTGTTTAAATGTAAACTTTGTAACAGAGGATACTAGAAGAGAAGAGGTTAATCTCAATCCATCTGACTTTGAGAAATAGTAAGAAAATTAAATTACTGGGCCTAGGCCATAAAGATGTTATCTCACAGTTTTGAATGAAGCCAGAGATGCAATGTCTGTAAAAAGCATGGTTTGTTAGTCTCTGTAGGAGGAGTAGAGTAGAAGTTAACTGTTTTATGACTTCCAGAAGCTGCACCAGATCTGAATAATGCTCTTTTGTGATTATTATTGACATGTAGGTGTAAATCATCACAGTTTCTAGTAATGGGGGGGTTGCATGGGAACCAGATATCAGATGACTAGATGTATTTGATGTCATTCTGTACAGAAATAATATTTTAATATTAGAGGAGACTGAAGTGTCATTGCAGATCTCTTGGAACCTGACATAGAAGGATCCCTCACCTACTTCATCCTGCCTTGCTCCATTAAGTAAGTAGGAACAGTAGTTCTTTAGATCAGTCAGGAAAATAGAGTGACAATAGTTAAGTATTGTTTTTCTGTATCTGTGTGGATCTTTCCAGCTGTGTTATTTTTACTAATTGCCTTGATTGAAACTCTGGTGTTTACTGTAAATAGATATGTCATATTTTCATGTTGTTTTATTATTCATTATTAAATATATTTAAACTTTTCCTTTTGGATGGTCCTTTAGAAAATATTTTGACCTTTGAGAGTACTTATATCTATTCATGACACTGAGGCCACTCTGGAAAGCCTGGCTGTTTGGTCAACATTACCATTTGTATTAATATTAATTTCACTCAATAAAATTAGGTACCCTTGCAAAAGCCTTAGAGTAGCTGGCTTTGGGGTGTCTGCTGGCATGGTAACTACCTTATAGTCTGGGCGTAAGGGGGCATAGCTAGTAAATCTGTGCCAGCCTTGCCCAGCTGTGTGTGTGTGTCTGTGTGTGTGTTTGTGTGTGTGTGTGTGTGTGTGTGTGTGTGTGTGTGTGTGTGTGTGTGTGTGTGTGTGTGTGTGTGTGTGTGTGTGTGTGTGTGTGTGTGTGTGTGTGTGTGTGTGTGTGTGTGTGTGTGTCTGAAAATAAAATCTCAAAGTGTGTGTGTGTGTGTGTCTCAGCTACTTGGAGCAGGGAAATGAAGCACTGGTTTCACAGAGAGGGTGCTCGTGGATTTGGCTTGGACACTTGGCTGAGGACTTAATTCTACAGCTGTGCCAGTGGGGAGTCTTACTGGGGACATGAGAAGAAACAGAGAGAGAAATCCAGACCTAGGGCTAAATATGTTCCCTGTGTGTACTTAACTCACTCACTCCAATGGAGCTCAGGAAGTTTGCACTGTAACTTCCAATGGGTGGAGCCTAAGCCTTTTGACAAGAATCAAATTATAACGAACCACAATGTCCAATCCAGTAACAATAAAGGCTCTCCTCCGTATACAGGCACAATTCCACCAGGCTACTTCTCCAAAAGTAATGGTAATCCAAAAAAAACGGAAAACGCTGGATAATATTTTGTATTTTATTGTATTGTATAAACACACAAATCGAACAACCTGATTAAGCGCTTTCATCTCCTACACGGAGACTTCATCAGAATCAGTTTGAAACAGTAAATTCTCCATTTAAATACAATCAGGTAATTAATCAATTGTGTTCAATTATTACTTTATTGGCTGGCGATTCTAAAATGTTTGTAAGACATATAAATTGATGGTAATACACAGGAAAAAAAGCAGTAAATAATTAATTACATTCTGGTGATATGATGTTTTATGTTTAAAAAATATTTAAAAATAATATCAAGCATATGCATATGTATATAAATGTAAATATATATATATATATAAATAAATAAATACATATAAAAATGTATATAAAATATATATAAAAATATATATAATAATATATATAAATGTTGGTTTCCACTAAAAATATTTGTATAAAACATGTTAATATTAAAACATGTTAATATTAAAACATGTTAATATTGAAATTCGGCTTGTATAAAATATAAATATAAATAGTTTAATACATAGTGTTTAAATGTTTTTATGTTTAATATTGTTAATAAGTAATATGGGATGGTGTTCTGTCAAGGGGTTGTACAACTTATGACTAAAAATGTCTTTTTCGGTCTCCTGCAAGTAATTTGAGGGCTGGGCTAATGGAAATATGGTCATTTAAACCATATATACCACATACGTCTAACCTTAACTGCCAAATCATCTCTCTAAATTCCAGTTTGGTTTCCCAGTCACCACCTCTATCTGGCAAAACAACTTCTTCCACAACCCAAAATTTAAAATCAGCTTCTTCACAATTCTGTGTATGCCTAAATAAAGCATTATTATCATTCTTTTTGGTAATATCCCGTATATGCTCATATATTCGTGTTCTTAAATTGCGTTCTGTTTTACCAATGTAATATTTAAAACATTTCTTGCAATAACAGATATATACAACCCCTTTTGTGTAACAACTATAATATTTATTTCCTTTTAGTGTCACATTGATATTGGGCAAATCCAAATCTTTAGTCCCCGCTATAAATGGACATGTGTGTGTTTGTGTGTGTGTGTGTGTGTGTGTGTGTGTGTGTGTGTGTGTGTGTGTGTGTGTGTGTGTGTGTGTGTGTGTGTGTGTGTGTGTGTGTGTGTGTGTGTGTTTGTGTGTGTCTGAAAATAAAATCTCAAAGTGTGTGTGTGTGTCTCAGCTACTTGGAGCAGGGAAATGAAGCACTGGTTTCACAGAGAGGGTGCTGGTGGATTTGGCTTGGACACTTGGCTGAGGACTGAATTCTACAGCTGTGCCAGTGGGGAGTCTTACTGGGGACATGAGAAGAAACAGAGAGAGAAATCCAGACCTAGGGCTAAATGTGTTCCCTGTGTGTGCTTAACTCACTCACTCCAATGGAGCTCAGGAAGTTTGCACTGTAACTTCCAATGGGTGGAGCCTAAGCCTTTTGACAAGAATCAAATGATGTCCTTAGACAGGTTCATAGATTCATAGGTGTGTACTAGGCTAATGGCCCTGGGGCCTTTACAAGCCTAGCCATAGGATTACCCTGGCATAGTGCCACCCGACCTTAATTCCAAATGCCTCTGCTCTGTTGAGTGGAGCCACTGGAGTTATCCCCGGAGTGAATTTTCTGTTTCCCATCCACTCATTAAGATTTCTCTTGAAGAGGGTCAGTGAGGTGCTCTGCTTGACATGTATGGGAAGTCTGTTCCATAGCATGGGCAGTCTCCAGCATGTTCTGTAAATTGTGGTAATGAGGTTGCGGTCTCTGGAGTGTGTGGTGCAGAGGGATTGGGATTTCTTTAGATGTAGGATTTCTAACAGAGCTGGGTTAGACATGGCTTTTGTAAGTCAAGCAGAGATCGTCTCTAAGTAGGTGATATAAGACAGAGAATAGTTGGAGTTTTTTGAGTCTGTCCATATAGGACAAGTGTTTAAGGCCTAGGATCCTCTTTGTCAGGTTCTTTTGTGGCCTCTCCAGTTTTTGCAGGTGTCTAGTGAGGTACATGCCAAATGGGGCATTGTACTCGATGACTGGCCTAATGATGGAAGAGTAGAGGGAAACAATGACCTCTTTCTTCCTGGATGCAAAACCCTTAGTAATGAGATGTGCCACATAGAAGGACTTTCTGACCACAGTGGTAATGTGGTGATCAAAAGAGAGGTTGCTGTCAACCTGTTTTCCCAGATATCTTATAACGCCTTCTGTGTTCAGTGGACCACCATCAATGTGGTAATTCATGGGAACTGGGTTTTTCCCAAAGGGGATGATGACACATTTTTTGGCATTGAGCTTAAGGCCATGGTTCTAACTCCAGTCGTTGGTCTCAGTGAGGCCATTCTGTAGGATGTCAACTTCACCTGGGGAGTTAATAATAGCTCTCAACTTGCAATCATCTGTGAACTTTGTTAGCCAGAGTTCCTTTGTGTTGGCCTGGACTTCAGAGAAGTAGATACCAAACAGGAGAGGACCCAGGACCGAACCCTGTTGGACTCCACTCGTGACTAGTCAGCAGTCTGACTTGGAGTCAGCTACTTTCACACTGTGGGTTCTATCTGTGAGCCAGTTTGCAACCCACCTAGTGATGTACGGGTTGATGCCTACCTTAGTGAAGTTTTATATGATTCCTGAGTGGGGAATGGTATCAAAAGCCTTGGCCAGATCAAGATAGGCTGTATGAAACACCTTGCCTTCATCCACAGCTCTGGTGACTGACTCAAAGAAGTCGACCAAGTTGAGCATGTATGATCTGCCCTTCACAAAACCAAACTGTGTGGGATCCAGAGTTTGGAGATTCTCTATATCCTCGTTTATTAGGTCCATGATGATGCATTCCATAGTTTTGCATATCAGACTCAGGCTAATAGAGCGATACTTCCCAGGGTCTGTAGTCACTCCTCCTTTGTGGAGAGGGATGACTGTAGCAGTGCACCATTTGGTATGGACAAAGACTGAGGTGAGACTGTGATTGAACAGGGCACACAGGTGAGGTGCCAGCTCACTCTGTAGTTCATGTAGAAAACAACCAGGGATATTGTCAGGTCCCATAGAAGCTGTATTCTTGGTCTTGTACAGTGCTGTTTTAACCTGTGCAGCAGTAATACTGGGTGCCTGGCAATCTATTGATATTGTGATTGGTCCTTTGGGGGGGTAAAGATAGCAATGAATCTGTCGGCCAATATGCTGCCAATATCTGTTGGCTCGGTATAGGAGGTACCATTTTGCAGTAGCTCAGAGTAAATCTGGGTATTGCCATGGAGATTCTTTACATAATTATAGAAGGCCTTATGGTTGTGGTGGTCGAGTGCGTTTTTGCCTTGGAGGTCTCTGCTGCTTGGGTAGATTTTTATTGAGAGCCTCCACAAAGGTGGGTATGTGGTTTGTGTTTTTATGTGAAGGCAGTGCTGGTATGTGTTCTGGAGGGCTATGTGTTCCATTTGGTGTGGTGTAAGTGTTGACCTTCTCCTCTTGTCCAGCTATTCCAGTCTTAGCTGGAGAGTGCGTGGCTTCCAATTTGGATATATAAAAGTCTGAGTGTTGGAAGGTAAGAGGAGAGGGTTGTTGGTATACATGGGGCAGTTGCTTCATTGCCTCAGGATGCCCAAGTAAACCAGCTTAATAGGAGAAAGCACAGGAAACTGATCTTTAGATATGCCTGGAGGGGTGGGCACTGATAATAAGCACTGGATTTGTGTCCTTGTAGAACGTTTAGTGCTGGTAGCACTTTTGTGTGCAACAATAATTGCTACAGGAATTCTGTTAAAGTGCTAGACTATTAAGCTAGTATAAATGCTGGAGAAGAGAGAACTAGTAGATCTAAGGGAAAAATTGAAGAGCAGACTCTGGCACTGCTCAGAAGCTTACAAACAGTCATGGATACAGCAAGTCTGTATCTGGACTAGACAAGTTACCGGAAAGATGGGAAACAAGAGCAAAATGTGGGTTTTTAAACCAGAAAATTGAGAGAGATGGAAAAACTGCCCAAATGGCCAATAAACTACAGTTTCTGGGCCAAAAAACACTCCTCTTATGGTAGATAGGCTACCTAGGGCCAAAAACCATTCCTCTTATGGTAGATAGGCTACCTAGTTCTTACCAATCCCACTGATAAGCTAGAAGTCTTCCCTCCAACACAGAAAGGCTTGGGGCGGCTCAGGAGCTTACAAACAGGTCTGGATACAGCAAATCTGTATCTGGACTAGACTAGTTACAGGAAAGGGGGGAAACAAGCACAAATGCAGGCTTTTAAGCCAGAAAGTTGAAAGAGATGGAAAAAACTGCTCAAAAGGCCAATAAACCACAATATCAGGACCAGAAACCAATTCATCTTGTGGTAGATAGGCTAACTAGTGCTTACCACTCCAACTGATATACTAGACAGCTTCCCTCCAACACAGAAAGGCTTGGGGGGCTCAGAGCCTTACAAACAGTCCTGGATACAGCAAATCTGTATCTGCACTAGAACAAGTGCAAATGTGTGCTTTTAAATCAGAAAGTTGAAAGTGATAGAAAAACTGCCCAAGCAGCCAATACATACAATTTCTGGGCCAGAAGCCTTATGTGGTACATAGGCTACCTAGTGCTTACCACACCCACTGATAAACTAGAAGGCTTCCCTCCAGCACAGAAAGGTTTGGGGGGCTCAGGAGCTTACAAACATTCCTGGATAAAGCAAATCTTTATCTTGACTAGACTAGTTACAGGAAAGGGGGAAACAAGTGCAAATGCATGCTTTTAAATCAGGAAGTTGAGAGAGATGGAAAAACTGCCTAAATGGCCAATAACTACAATTTCTGGGCCAGAAACTACTACTTATGTGTCAGACAGGTTTCCTAGGAAAGGATGGAAGAATGAAGAAGCACAAATTACTACTAAGCCCCACTAGCCCCTGCTGTTACTCAATCACTCATGCTACAAAAGGTCAGGAAACCCTGTTACTTTCAATAATAATGAAGACAACACACTATCAGCAGAAAATGGCTGCCAGAAATACAGGAAACTCAACAAACAAAACTACCAGGCCTGGACAACACCAGGCCTCCATCGGGATTACGCCACCTGAGTAGAACACAGAAACCTCATGATAAATGCACAGAAAGAATACTACCAAACAGAAAATACAAGTCTCAGTATGAAAAAGGAGTTTACATTTTAGTAATTCAATAAAAATGCAATTATAGTAATGCACACTATTACAGCTACCAGCTGTAACCACTAAATTAAAATTTTAAACATATAAAATAGCAAGGAGACTCTAGAGAATGCTTTTAACTGCACACAAATCAGTTATATGATACCTGACTAGAACACAGAAACCTAAAAAAACTCACAGAAAAGCACAGATGGAGCACTTGCAAATAGAAAATAAAACTCTCAGTATGAAAAAGTAGTTTAAAGTTAAGTAATTCAGTAAACATGCAATTATGGTAATGAAACAATATCTAGCAATGAAAAATACAGTTAAAACAGTATAAAACAATACATAAATGCAGTGAAACAGTAAAAAAAAGCTTTATAGCAGTGCAATGTGTAATAGATTAACTGTATGGCATACTTATAGGTGTTACAGCAGTGCAATTCAATGAAATAAGTGCAAGAAATAACTTATTCTGCTCTTTGAATCTCAAGGAATTTCTCCTTATTCCCAGTAATGAATCACCATCCACAGCCTAGTAAATACAAGCACAGCCCTTTACAGACACAGGGTTTATATAACAGAAAGGATGAAAGAATCAAAAAGCTAGAATTACTACTCAGTCCTACTACCCCCTGCTGCTACCCAATCACTCATGCTACAGAAGGTCAGGAAGCCCTGTTACTCTCAATAATAATGAAGACAACACACTATCAGCAGAAAATGGCTGCTAGAAACACAATAAATTCAATAAACAAAACTACCAGGCTTGGACAACAGCATGCCTCTATCAAGATTATGCTACCTGAGTAGAACACAGAAACGTCACAATAAATGCACAAAAAGAGCACTCGCAAACAGAAAATACAAGTCTCAGTATGTAAAAGCAGTTTACAGTTTAGTAATTCAATAAAAATGCAATTATAGTAATGCACACCATTACAGCTACTAGCTGTAGCCACTAAATGAAAGTTTAAACAGATAAAGGAGCAAGAAGACTCTAGAGAATGCTTTGAACTGCAAACAAATCAGTTATATGATACCTGACTAGAACACAGAAACATCAAAAACAATATTCACAGAAAAGCCAGATAGAACACTAATAAACAGAAAATAAAATCTCAGTATGAAAAAAGCAGTTTACAGTTACGTGATTCAATAAACATGCAATTAGAGTAATGAAACAGTATCTAGCAATGAAAAATACAGTTAAAACAGTATAAAACAGTAAATACATGCTGTGAAATAGTAATACAAGATTTATAACTGTGCAAAATGAGTAGATTAACTATACGGCACAATAATAAGCATTAAAGAAGTGCAATTCAATGAAATAAGTGCAAAAAATAACTTATTTTAGTCCGGGAATCTTAAGAAATTTCTGCTTAGTACCAGTAATAAATCACCATCCACAGCATGGTAAATATAAGCACAGCTCTTTACAAACAGGGTTTATGTACCAGAATGTATGGAAGAACCAGGAAGCTTGAATTACTACTCAGTCCCATTAGCTCCTACTACTAACCAATCACTCATGCTACCGAAGGTCAGGAAACCCTGTTACTCTCAATAATAATGAAGACAACACACTATCAGTAGAAAATGGCTGCCAGAAACACAGGAAACTCAATAAACAAAACTACCAGGCATGGACAACACCAGGCCTCTATCAAGATTATGCTACCTGAGTAGAACACAGAAACCTCACAATAAGTGCACAGAAAGAGCACCCACAAACAGAAAATACGAGTCTCTGTATGAAAAAGCAGTTTACAGTTTAGTAATCAATAAAAATGCAATTATAGTACTGCAGACTATTACAGCTACTAGCTGTAGCCACTAAATGAACATTTTAAACAGATAAAAGAGCAAAGAGACTCTAGAGAATGCTTTTAACTGCAAACAAATCAGTTATATGATACCTGACTAAAACACAAACACCTCAAAAACAAATGCACAGAAAAGCACAGATAGAGCACTCACAAACAGAAAATATAACTCTCAATACGAAAAAGCAGTTTACAGTTAAGTAATTCAGTAACCATGCAATTAGACTAATAAAACAGTATCTAGCAATGAAAAATACAGTTAAAACAGTATAAAACAGTACATAAATGCAGAGAAACAGTAAAAAAAAGCTTTATATCAGTTCAAAATGTAGTAGATTAACTGTATAGCACAATTACAAGTGTTACAGAAGTGCAATTCAATGAAATAAGTGTAAGAAATAACTTATTCTGCTCTTGTAATCTTAAGGAATTTCTGCTTAGTCCCAGTAATGAATAACCATCCACAGCCTGTTAAATATAAGGACAGCCTTTTGCAGACACAGGGTTTGTATACCAGAAAGGATGGGAAAATCAAGAAGCTCAAATTACTACTCAGTCCTACTAGCCCCTGCTGTTTCCCAATCACTCATGCTATAAAAGGTCAGGAAACCCTGTTACTCTTATTAATAATGAAGACAACACACTATCAGTACAAAATGGCTGCTAGAAACACAGTAAATTCAATAAACAAAACTACCAAGCATGGACAACAGCAGGCCTCTATCAAGATTATGCTACCTGAGTAGACCACAGAAACCTGATGATAAATGCACAGAAAGAGCACTGACAGAAAATATAAGTCTGAGTATGAAAAAGCAGTTTACAGTTTGGTAATTCAATAAAAATGCAATTATAGTAATGCACGCTATTAAAGCTACTAGCAGTTGCCACTAAATGAAAGTTTTAAACAGATAATGAAGATTAACTGCAAATGACTCAGTTATATGATACCTGACTAGAACAGAGAAACCTCAAAAAATGCACAGAAAAGGAAATACAGCACTCCCAAACAGAAAATATACTTCTCTGTATGAACAAGCAGGTTACAGTTAAATAATTCAGTAAACATGCAATTAGAGTAATGAAACAGTATCTAGCAATTAAAAATATAGTTAAAACAGTATAAAAAGTTCATAAATGCAGTGAAACCATAAAAAAGCTTTATAACAGTGCAAAATGTAGTAGATTAACTGCATAGCACAATTATAAGCATTACAGAAGTGTAATTCAATGAAATAAGTGCAATAAATAACTGATTCTGCTCTTGGAGTCTTAAGAAATTTCTGCTTAGTCCCAGTAATGAATCACTATCCACAGCCTGGTAAATACAAGCACAGCCCTATGCAGACACAGGGTTTTTTATACCCGAAAAGATGGAAGAATAAAGATGCTCGAATTAGCAGTTTACAGTTTAGTAATTCAATAAAAATGCAATTATAGTAATGCACACTATTATAGTACTAGCTGTAGCCACTAAATGAAAGTTTTAAATAGATAAAGGAGCAATGAGACTCTAGAGAATGCTTTTAACTGCAAACAAATCAGTTATATGATAGCTGACTAGAACACAGAAACCTCAAAGAAAATGCATAGAAAAGCATAGATAGAGCACTCACAAACAGAAAATAAAACTCTCAGTATGAAAAAAAAGTTTACAGTTAAGCAATTCAGTAACTATGCAATTGGAACAATGAAACAGTAACTAGCAATGAAAAATACATTTAATACAGTATATCACAGTACATAAAAGTTTTAAACAGTATAAAAGTTTTCTAGAGTGCTCAATGTAGTTTAACTGCAAACAAATCAGTTATATGTTACCTGACTAGAACACTGCAATTCAATGAAATATTCGTAAGAAATAACTTATTCTGCACAGAATTTTAAGGAATTTCTGCTTAGTCCCAGTAATGAATTATCATCAAGATGCTCAGCAAGAAAAATCAGTTTACAGTTAAGTAATTCAATAAACATGCAATCTGAATAATGAAACAGTATCAGGCAATGAAAAATACAGTTAAAATAGTATAAAACAGTACATAAGTGCAGTGAATCAGCAAAAAAAGCTGCATAACAGTGCAAATGTAGCAGATTAACTGTATAGTGCAAATATAATCATTACAGAAGTGCAATTCTATGAAATAAGTCTAAGAATAACTTATTCTGCTCGTGGAATTTTAAGGAATTTCTGCTTAGTCCCAGTAATGAATCACCATCCACAGCCTGGTAAATGCAAGCACAACCCTTTGCAGACACAGGGTTTATATTAAAGAAATGATGGAAGAATCAAGAAGCTCAAATTACTACTCAGTCCTACTAGCCACTGGTGTTACCCAATCACTCATGCTACAGAAGGTCAGGAAACCTTGCTACTCTCAATAATAATGAAGACAATACACTATCAGTAGAAAATGGGTGCCAGAAACACAAGAAACTCAACAAACCAAACTACCAGACCTGGACAACAACAGGCCTCTATCAAGATTATGCTACCTGAGTAGAACATAGAAACCTGATGATAAATAAACAGAAAGAGCACTCCAAAATAGAAAATATAAGTCTGAATTTGAAAAAGGAGTTAACAGTTTAGTAATTCAATAAAAAATGCAATTATAGTAATGCACATTATTATAGCGACTAGCTGTAGCCACTAAATGAAAGTTTAAACAGATAAAAGAGCAAGGAGACTCTAGAGAATGCTATTAACTGCAAACATATCAGTTATATGATACCTGACTAGAACACAGAAACCTCAATAAATGTACAAAAAAGCACAGATAGAGGACTCAGAAACAGAAAATACAACTCTCATGAAGAAAAAGCAGTTTACATTTAAGTAATTCGGTAAAAATGCAATTAGAGTAATGAAACAGTATCTAGCAGTGAAAAATACATTTAAAACAGTATTAAAAAGTAAATAAATGCAGTGAAACAGTAAAAAAAGCTTTATAAAAGTGCAAATGTAGTAGATTAATGTATATGACAATTATAAGCATTACAGAAGAGCAATTCAATGAAATAAAGGTAAAAATAACTTATTCTGCTCTTGGAATCTTAAGGAATTTCTGCTTAGTACCAGTAATGAATCACCATCCACAGCCTGGTAAATACAAACACAGCCCTATGCAGACACATGGTTTATATAAAAGAAATGATGGAAGAATCTAGAAGCTCGAATTAATCCGCTTTGGTTTTTGGTTTACGGTATGGATACCAGGTCAGGAGAGACCAAATCCACGGACAATGTTGAGTCTTCTTTTCGCTCAGAAGTGGGCGAAATTCGCAAACTAACGGGCCAATTAAGTCAGCTCATTGATTTACTTTTACCCTTAGGACAAGGGTTAAAAAATGTTATAACTGGAAAAAGAGACACAATTTCAGGAGGCAGAGACAATTTAGAGCCCCCTTTGTTGGAGTGTGAAAATGGTTCAGGCCATCAGCACGAGGGTGGAAGCAGTTTTCCATCTTCTGATTTTTTCAGGACGCCACTTGCTATACAAGCTTCTAGCAATGGTTCAGATATACCCTCTACCTTGGGTTGTGAGCATTCTACACCTTCCTTTTCATTCCAGGACTGGTTCAAGGGCAAGCCTAATTTCAACTTTCACGAAGATAGTTCTGGTTCCACAGAAGACAACAGGACATTTTTGGACTCCTTAGCGGCATTACAGGCATCGTTACACAGGTACAGAAGCTTACAACTAGATAACATGTACCTTAATGAATGCCTAAAAAAACGGATTGTGCCTAAAGGACTCCGTTTGTTCAAATACCCTAACAATGTCACAGTTGGTAGTGACTTTCATAAAGAACTGGTTAGGGCATTTGATAATTGTGGACTTGAAATTGTACAAGCCATCGTTAATAAAAATGAAAAAGAAATTGTTAAATTGTATAAGGATATAGATAGAAATAACCAAGTTGTGGTTAATGATTTATTGTTTAATGTTGAATCTGAAAAGATAAAGTATTACAATATTAGAACACAGGTTGATAAAAAATGTGAAGAAATTCTTCAAAGAAAATATAAAAAGCTTAGCAGGGACATTAAGGAATATCAGGAGGGGTGCCAGTACCCTGAGCCTCCACCTATACGTTTTGGTAAAAACCGGAATGATTACAATTCCAGAAAACCCCTCGAGTCTATGCCCAGGGGTGAGGAATATGAAGATATGGAAGTTACGGATTTAGGTCTAGAACCACTGCCTAGGAGGTCCGAGAGAATATGCAAACAGCGTAACCAGCAGAATAATAATCAGTATTTTTCCCCGGTACATCCATCACACAGGGGGGAGGGGGAACAGGAATGTGAACCTGAACAGGAACCAGAATTGGTACAGGGAATGTTAGGCACTATGGGAGAAATAGATGGTGACAATTCTTGTACTCACACTAGAGCAGGTTATCGCATATACAATTACAGTGATCTCCAAATAACTGATACGTTTTTTGACTTGTTTACAAAAGATTTCAAATATGTGCCACAAAGGAACAGTAACATTATTAAGGTTATTTTAGACCTTAAAATGTTTATAAGAAAATTGAATTTGGAAAACCTTTTGGGTTCTAATAAACAGAACAACCCTGTTTTTCCTTACAGGTCTAGCACCTTTAACCCTCCATTACACCCCCAATTAAGAAATTTGGAAAATAGAACGGAACAGCAAATAAGAGATTACACTAGAAAAAATAGATTTTCTGCCAATCTCACTACAGAAGAAAATAGGTTGCTTTTTGAGCTGAGCCACAATCCAAACATCAGGGTTATGGAACCAGATAAGGGGGGTGGTACAGTCCTTATGGACAAGATAATATACGAAAGCAAAATGTTTGCATTACTAAATGACTATTCACGATACACTCTTGTTTCTATCAATGAAATACATATTTCATACAAAAAAAATAGATCTAGCTATCAAGGACATGCTTGATCAAGGAATTATTGAATATAGTGTATACAGTTATTTGAAAAGCAAGAATCCTAGGGTGCCTTGTATATTTGGGGTACCCAAGATCCATAAAGACATTATTTTGAATAACATGTAAACATAGATTTGATGACAAACCTTTTATTATGTTTCAATTATTGTCCAGGAATGTTATTAGAATATTTTTATACATATTTTATGCCCTTTTTGAAGTTTTATATTGATGTTTCTTTAAGAGAACTTATTTATTATTGTAATTGAATGATTGATTGTGGTATAAATCCAGCAAAGCTGTGCCTTTTATTGTATCTGATGAAGTCAAAAGTTTGTGTTGACGAAAACGTTATATGGCAGTCTGCTTGCGTTAATAAACTCGTTGGACGTCATTTACTGGTGGTTGCGGTCTTTCTCTACTGATATTTTACTTGTTTTAGTACCAGTAATGAATCACCATCCACAGCCTGGTAAATACAAACACAGCCCTTTGCAGACACAGGGTTTATATAAAAGAAATGATGGAAGAATCAAGAAGCTTGAATTACTACTCAGTCCTGCTAGCCATTGGTGTACCCAATCACTCATGCTACAGAAGGTCAGGAAAACTTGCTACTCTCAATAATAATGAAGACAACACACTATCAGTAGAAAATGCCTGCCAGAAACACAAGAAACTCAACAAACCAAACTACCAGACCTGGATAACAACAGGACTCTATCACGATTATGCAGCCTGAGTAGAACACAGAAACCTGACGATAAATGCACAGAAAGAGCACTCACAAATAGAAAATATAAGTTTGAATTTGAAAAAGGAGTTTACAGTTTAGTAATTCAATAAAAATGCAATTATAGTAATGCACATTATTATAGCTACTAGCTGTAGCCACTAAATGAAAGTTTAAACAGATAAAAGAGCTAAGAGACTCTAGAGAATGCTATTAACTGCAAACAAATCAGTTATATGATACCTGACTAGAACACAGAAACCTCAAAAATGCACAAAAAAGCACACTTAGAGGGCTCATAAACAGAAAATACAACTCTCAGTATGAAAAAACAGTTTACATTTAAGTAATTTGGTAAAAATGCAATTAGTGTAATGAAACAGTATCCAGCAGTGAAAATACATTTAAAACAGTATTAAAAAGTACATAAATGCAGTGAAACAGTAAAAAAAGCTTTATAAAAGTGCAAATGTAGTAGATTAATGTATAGGACAATTATAAGAATTACAGAAGTGCAATTCAATAAAATAAGGGTAAAAATAACTTTATTCTGCTCTTGGAATCTTAAAGAATTTCTGCTTAGCACCAGTAATGAATCACCATCCACAGCCTGGTAAATACAAACACAGCCCTTTGCAGACACATGGTTTATATAAAAGAAATGATGGAAGAATCAAAAAGCTCTAATTACTACTACCCTCTGGTGTTGCTCAATCACTCGTGCTACAGAAGGTCATTAAACCTTGTTACTCCCAATAATAATGAAGACAGCACACTATCAGTAGAAAATGGCTACCAGAAACACAGGAAACTCAACAAACAAAACTACCAGGCCTGGACAATAGCAGGCCTCTATCAAGATTATGCTACCTGAGTAGAACACAAAAACCTGATGATCAATGCACAGAAAATATAAGTCTGAGTTTGAAAAAGGAGTTTACAGTTTAGAAATTTAATAAAAATGCAATTATAGTAATGCACAATATTATAGTTACTAGCAGTAGCCACTAAATGAAAGTTTAAACAGAAAAAGGAGCAAGGAGACTCTAGAGAATGCTTTTAACTGTAAACAAATCAGTCATATGATACCTGACTAGAACACAGAAACCTCAAATAATGCACAGAAAAGCACAGCTAGAGCACTCACAAACAGAAATACAACTCTCAGTATGACAAAGCAGTTTACAGTTAAGTAATTCAGTAAACATGCAATTAGAGTAATGAAATAGTATCTAGAAATTAAAAATACTGTTAAAACAGTATAAAAAGTACATAAATTCAATGAAACAGTATAAAAAGCTTTATCACAGTGCAAAATGTAGTATATAACTGCATAATGCAATTCAATGAAACAAGTGTAAGAAATAACTTATTCTGCTCTTGGAATCTTAAGGAATTTCTGCTTAGTCCCAGTAATGAATCACCATCCACAGCCTGGTAAATATAAGCACAGCCCTTTGCAGACACAAGGTTTATATACCAGAAAGGATGGAAGAATCAAGAAGCTCAAATTTCTACTCAGTCCTACTAGCCCCTGCTGTTACCCAATCACTCATGCTGCAGAAGGTCAAGAAACCCTGTTATTCTTAATAATAATGAAGACAACACACTAGTAGCAGAAAATAGCTGCCAGAAACAGTGGAAACTCAACAACCAAAACTACCAGACCTAGACAACAGCAGGCCTCTATCAAGATTATGCTACCTGAGTAGAACACAGAAAGTCCATGATAAATGGACAGAAAGAGCAATCAGAAACAGAATATACAAGTCTCAGTATGCAAGAGCAGTTTACAGTTTAGTAATTCAATAAAAATGCAATTATAGTAATGCACACTATTACAGCTACTAACTGTAGCCACTAAATGAAAGTTTTAAACAGATAAAGGAGCAAGGAGACTTTAGAGAATGTTTTAACTGCAAACAATACCTGACTAGAACACAGAAACCACAAAAAATGCACAGAGAAGCACAGATAGAACACTCAAAACAGAAAATGCAACTCTATGTATGAAAAAGCAGTTTACATTAAAGTAACTCAGTAAAAATGCAATTAGAGTAATGAAACAGTGTCCAGCAGTGGAAAATACAGTTAAAACAGTATAAAAAGTACATGAATGCAGTGAAATAGTAAAAAAGCTTTAGAACAGTACAAAATGTAGTAGATTAACTGTAAAGCACAATTATAAGCAGTACAGAAGTGCAATTCAATCAAATAAGTGTAAGAAATAACTTATTATGCTCTTGGAATCTTAAGGAATTTCTGCTTAGTCCCAGTTATGAATCACCATCCACAGCATGGTAAATACAAGCACATCCCTTTGCAGATGCAAGGTTTATTATACCAGAAAGATTGCGAGAATCAAGAAGGTCGAATTACTACTTAGTCCTACTAGCTCCTGCTGTTCCCAAATCACTCGTGCTACAGAATATCAGGAAACCCTGTTCCTCTCAATAATAATGAAGACAACAAACTATCAGTAGAAAATGGATACCAGAAACACAGGAAACTCAACAAACCAAACTACCAGGCCTGGACATCAGCAGGCCTCTTTCAACATTATGCTACCTGAGTAGAACAAAGAAACCTGACGATAAATGCAGAGAAAGAGCACTCAAAAACAGAAAATACAAGTCTCAGTATGAAAAAGCAGTTTACAATTTAGTAATTTCAATAAAAATGCAATTATAATAATGCACACCATTACAGCTATTAGCTGTCTCCACTAAATAAAAGTTTTAAACACATAAAGGAGCAAGGAGACTCTACAAAATGCTTTTAACTGCAAACAAATCAGTTATATGATACCTGACTAGAACACAGAAACCTCAAAAAATGCACAGAAAAGCAATTATAGAGCACTCACAAACAGAAAATACTACTCTCAGTATGAAAAAGCAGTTTACAGTTAAGTAATTCAGTAAACATGCAATTAGAGTAATCTAACGGTATCTAGCAATGAAAAATAAAGTTAAAACAGTATAAAACAGAAAATAAATGCTGTGAAACAGTAAAAACAAACTTTATAACAGTGTACAATGTAGCAGATTAATTGTATAGCACAATTAAAAGTGTTAAAGAAGTGCAATTCATTTAAATAAGTGTAAGAAATAACTTATTCTGCTCTTGGAATCTTAATGAATTTCTGCTTAGTCCCAGTAATGAATCACCATCCACAGCCTGGTAAATACAAGCACAGCCCTTTGCAGATGCCGGGTTTATTATACCAGAAAGGATGTAAGAATCAATAAGCTCAAATTTATACTCAGTCCTACTAGCCCCTGCTATTACCCAATCACTCATGCTACAGAAGGTCAGGAAACCCTGTTACTCTCAATAATAATGAAGACAACACACTAGCAGCAGAAAATGGCTGCCAGAAACACAGGAAACTCAACAAACAAAACTACCAGGCCTGGACATCAGCAGGCCTCTATTAAGATTATGCTACCTGAGTAGAACACAGAAACCGGATGATAAATGCACAGAAAAGCACTCACAAACAAAAAATACAAGTCTCAGTATGAAAAAGCAGTTTACAATTTAGTAATCTGAATAAAAATGCAATTATAGTAATGCACACTATTACAGCTACTAGCTCTAGCCAGTAAATGAAAGTTTTAAACAGATAAAAGAGCAAGGAGACTCTAGAGAATTCTTTTAACTTTAAACAAATCAGTTATATGATACTGACTAGAATACAGAAACCTCAAAAAATGCACATAAAAGCACAGATAGAGGGCTCATAAACAGAAAATACAACTCTCAGTATGAAAAGGCAGTTTACATTTAAGTAATTCGGTAAAAATGCAATTAGAGTATTGAAACATTATCTAGCAATGAAAAATACATTTAAAACAGTATTAAAAAGTACATAAATGCAGTGAAACAGTAAAAAAAAGCTTTATAAAAGTGTAAATGTAGTAGATTAATGTATCGGACAATTATAAGAATTACAGAAGTGCAATTCAATAAAATAAGGGTAAAAATAACTTTATTCTGCTCTTGGAATCTTAAGGAATTTCTGCTTAGTACTAGTAATGAATCACCATCCACAGCCTGGTAAATACAAACACAGCCCTATGCAGACACATGGTTTATATAAAAGAAATGATGGAAGAATCTAGAAGCTCGAATTACTACTCAGTCCTACTACCCTCTGGTGTTACTCAATCACTCGTGCTACAGAAGGTCATTAAACCTTGTTACTCCCAATAATAATGAAGACAACACACTATCAGTAGAAAATGGTTGCCAGCAACACAGGAAACTCAACAAACAAAACTACCAGGCCTGGACAATAGCAGGCCTCTATCAAGATTATACTACCTGAGTAGAACACAGAAACCTGACGATCAATGCACAGAAAATATAAGTCTGAGTTTGAAAAAGGAGTTTACAGTTTAGTAATTCAATAAAAACGCAATTATAGTAATGCACACTATTACAACTACTAGCGGTAGCCACTAAATGAAAGTTTTAAACAGATAAAGGAGCAAGGAGACTCTAGAGAATGCTTTTAACTGCAAACAAATCAGTTATATAATACCTGACTAGAACACTGGAACCTCAAACAAATGCATAGACAAGCACAGATAGAGCACTCACAAACAGAAAATACAACTCTTAGTATGAAAAAGCAGTTTACAGTTAAGTAATTCAGTAAACATGCAATTAGAGTAATGAAACAGTATCTAGCAATTACAAATACAGCTGAAACAGTATAAAGCAGTACATAAATGCAGTGAAACAGTAAGCAAAGCTTTATAACAGTGCAAAATGTAGTAGATTAACTGTAGAGCATGATTATAAGCACTACAGAAGTGCAATTCAATGAAGTAAATGTAAGAAATAACTTATTCTGCTCTTAGAGTCTTAAGGAATTTCTGCTTAGTCCCAGTAATGAATTAATATCCACAACCTGGTAAATACAAGCACAGCCCTTTGCAGACACAGGGTTTATATAAAATAAATGACAGAAGAATCAAGAAGCTCAGATTATTACTCAGTCCTACTAGACCCTTGTGTTATCCAATCACTTGTGCTACAGAAAGTCAGGAAACCTTGTTACTCTCAATAATAATGAAGACAACACACTATCATCAGAAAATGGCTGCCAGAAACACAGGTATCTCAATAAACAAAACTACCAGTCCTGGACAACAACAGGCCTCTATCAAGATTAGGCTACCAAAGTAGAACACAGAAACCTGATGATAAATGCACAAAAAGAGCATTCACAAATAGAAAATATAAGTCTGAGTTTGAAAAAGGAGTTTACAGTTTAGTAATTCAATAAAAATGCAATTATAGTAATGCACATTATTATAGCTACTAGCTGTAGCCACTAAATGAAAGTTTAAACAGATAAAGGAGCAAGGAGACTCTAGAGAATGCTTAACTGCAAACAAATCAGTTATATGATACCTGAATAGAACACAGAAACCTCAAAAAATGCACAGATAGAGCACTCACAAAGAGAAAATACAGCTCTCAGTATGAAAAAGCAGTTTACAGTTAAGTAATTCAGTAAATATGCAATTGGACCAATGAAACAGTAACTAGCAATGAAAAATACAGTTAAAACAGTATAAAACAGTACATAAATGCAGTGAATCAGAAAAGAAAGCTTTATAGCAGTGCAAAATGTAGTAGATTAACTGTATAGCACAATTATTAGTGTTGCAGAAATGCAATTCTATGAAATACTTGTAAGAAATAACTTATTCTGCTCTTGGAATTTTAAGGAATTTCTGCTTAGTCCCAGTAATGAATCATCATCCACAGCCTGGTAAATACAAGCACAGTCCTTCTCAGACACAGGGTTTATATACCAGAAATGATGGAAGAATCAAGAAGCTCGAATTACTACTCAGTCCTACTAGCCCCTGCTGTTACCCAATCACTCATGCTACAGAAGGTCAGGAAACCCTGTGTTACTCTAAATAATAATGAAGACAACACACTATCAGCAGAAAATGGCTGCTGGAATCACAGGAATCTCAATATACCAAACTAATAGGCCTGGACAACAGCAAGCCTCTATATAGATTATGCTACCTGAGTAGAACAAACAAACCTTACGATAAATGCACAGAAAGAGCACTAACAAACAGAAAATACATGTCCCAGTATGAGAATGCAATTTATGATTGAGTAATTTCAACAAAATGTAATTACAGTAATGGACACTATGACAGCTAGTAGCTGTAGCCACGCAATGAAAGCTTTAAACAGATAAAGGAGCAAGGAGACTCTACAGAATGCTTTTAACTGCAAACAAATCAGTTATATGATCCCTGACTAGAACACAGAAACCTCAAAAAATGCACAGAAAATTACAGCTAGAGCACTCACAAACAGAAATTGCAACTCTCAGCATGAAAAAGCAGATTACAGTTAAGTAATTCAGTAATCATGAAATTAGAGTAATGAAACAGTATTAAGCAATGAAAAATACAGTTAAAACTGTAAAAAACAATACATAAGTGCAGTGAAACAGCAAAAAAAGCTGTATAACAGTGCAAATGTAGTAGATTAACTGTCTAGCACAAATATACACATTACAGAAGTGCAATCCAATGGAATAATTCTAAGAATACTTAATTCTGCTCTTGGAATCTTAAGGAATTTCTACTTAGTCCCAGTAATAAATCGCCATCCACACCCTGGTAAATACAAGTACAGCCCTTTGCAGACACAGGGTTTATATACCAGAAATGATGGCAGAATGAAGAAACTCGAATTACTACTCAGTCCTACTAGCCCCTGCTGTTACCCAATCACTCATGCTACAGAAGGTCAGGAAACCCTGTTACTCTAAATAATAATGAAGACAACACACTATTAGCAGAAAATGGCTACCAGAAACCCTGAAAACTCAAACAAAACTACCAGGCCTGGACAAGAGCAGGCCTCTATCAAGATTATGCTACCTGGGTAGAACACAGAAACCTCATGATAAATGCACAGAAAGAGCACTCACAGACAGACAATACAAGTCTCATTATGAAAAAACTGTTTACAATTTAGTAATTTCAATAAAAATCTAATTATAGTAATACACACTATTATATCTACTAGCTGTAGCCACTAAATGAAAGTTAAAACAGATATAGGAGCAAGGAGACTTTATGGAATGCTTTTAACTGCAAACAAATCAGTTATATGATAACTGACTAAATCAGTTATATGATAACTGACTAGAACACAGAAACCTCAGGAAAATGCACAAAAAACCACAGGTAGAGCACTTACAAACAGAAAATACAACTCTCATTATGAAAAAGCAGTTTAAAGTTAAATAATTCAGTAAACATGCAATTAGAGTAATGAAGCAGTATCTAGTAATGAATAATACAGTTAAAACAGTATAAAACAGTACATAAATGCAGTTAAACAGTTAAAAAAGCTGTATAACACTGCAACATGTAGTAGATTAACTCTATAGCATGATTATAAGCATCACAGAAGTGCAATTCATTGAAATAAATCTAAGAAATAACTTATTCTGCTCTTGGAATCTTAAGGAATTTCTACTTAGTCCCAGTAATTAATCACCTTCCACAGCCTGGTAAACACAAGCACAGCCCTTTGCAGACACAGGGCTTATATACCAGAAAGGATGGAAGATTCAAGAAGCTTGAATTACTACTTAGTCCTACTAGCCGCTGCTGTTACCCAATCACTCATGCTACAGAAAGTCAGGAAACCCTGTTACTCTCAGTCATAATGAAGACAACACACTGTCCACATAAAATGGGTGCCAGAAACACAGGAAACTCAACAAACAAAAATTCCAGACCTGGACAACAGCAGGCCACTATCAAGATTATGCTACCTGAGTAGAACACAGAAACCTCACAATAAATGCACAGAAAGAGCAGTCACAAACAGAAAATACAAGTCTCAGTATGAAAAAGCAGTTTACAGTTTAGTGATTCAATAGAAATGCAATTATAGTAATGCACACTATTACAGCTACTAGCCATAGCCACTAAATAAAAGTTTTAAACAGATAAAGGAGCAAGGAAACTCTAGAGAATGCTTTTAACTGCAAACAAATCAGTTATATACCTGACTAGAACCCAAAATGTTCTTATCTCTGGAACCATAGCAGTTATGAAAGAAGTATGAATGGGAAACTCTTCGGCACAAACTATTTTTTTAGTTGCATTATTCTTTAGGTTCTAAGTCTTAAATCAACATTTATAAGTCACAGTAAATACAGTAAGATTTATGTTTGTTATGTTTTGCAAACAACTTACAATATCTCATCCACCACTCAAGTTACAGACATACAATCAGCAGCATTTTGTTAATCTATCTGAGAGCTTTCATATGAGACTAAAGAGTTCTCTTTGTGTTAACTTTGTTTTTTGACATTTAGAAAATTATAAAAATATCTATATAAATTAATATCATAAAAACAACAGTTAATATTTCTTTACCTGCACTAGACATATGTCAAAATTAATGCAATGAAGTTTGTCATTGTGTAAGTTTTAAGATGAATTCTTTTAAAATCTTGTACATAGCATGGTTTTGGAATTATTGATGCAATTATGAACAAGTAATATTTGATGCCTAGAGAAGTAAGTGGAAGGTAACTGCAGATGCACCTGAAAGTGTCACTCGGATGTAATGAGTTATGGAAAATTGTGCTTGATGCAGAGAGGTCTGCATCTGAAAATAGTGAGTGTATTCCAAGTGAACATCCATCTCAAGCGTCAGTCATGAGGATTCAGGCTCCTTGATTACTGGCCCAGTGAGGGGATATCACAACCTCCATTGCCCACTGGTCTCTCCCCACACCACTCCCACTTTCTCCATAGTGTGCCCTCATTCTGGCCTTCACATACCATCTAAAATGCTTTTTTCTTTATTTTACACTTTATCTTACTCTTCAGATGTTTTTTTTCTCCATCCCTACACCACAACTTAACTGGTTAAGACTGCAGTGTAATAACTGTGGAAGACATACTTAAGCCAGAGGAGTCTCAGGGCCACTAGTTCACCATATACCATGGGGCTCTAGATGCTCTGAGATGCATTTCAGAACTTTTTTTTAACCTTTTAAACCTGTGATAGCCTAAATAAAAATCATAAGTAAGGAAGGAATCTCATTCTTCCTGTTTTATGGTAAGAATAAGTTGCGTTCAATGTCTATTGTTCAAGACCGATAGATTAGTACTTCACAATAAAATGAGAAGTTAAGTGCTTGAGAGAATACATAAATCATATCCAGGAGTAGTGTCAGACTCTCTGCCTCTCCCAGAAAGTCCCCTCTGTGCACCACTCTGGTGACAGATTTGAATGAAACTGAAAGAACAAATGACTAACCACAGTTATATATTTCAAGTTGTTGCTGTCATAAATGTACACAGTGTGTTTCCTCATCCAGGGCTCATTTTTTTGGACAATTCTCTCTGCCTTTTTCTTCTCAGAGATCAAAGTAAATGTTAGGAGTTTATGGCTGACTTAGTTTACTTTTGACTGTAAATTTGGTGCCATTATAAACCCCTCAGAAGACACCAATATCTTCCAAGTGTATCTTTACAAAGCAAATAGCTGCTGTGAAAAGCCATGAACTAAAACTAAAGAAGAACCACCTTTGTAACTATCAAATTGACAACCCCCCCTGAAAATTGATTCCTTAGTCAGAGATCTGAGAACTTATGTCAACAACGAATTGTCATTTGATCACCACATATATACTATTGTAAGAAGTCCTTTTTCATTGCAGAGGTTATATCTAAAGTTATGGTGTCCAGGTCCAGAGAAGGCCGATCACTGAATATATTACCCCCTTCTATATATACCTGAACAAACACTTGGCAAAACTGCAATGATAAAAACGCTTTCTCACTAAAAAAATCAAGGCCCTAAATCATAAAAACTATGCAAATCATCTTAAAGCTTTATTCTTCTTCTCGGTATCATACAGGCCGCTAAGAGGTGACGTGTGCCTTGCTTATAGCCTCAACAGACCTATTACACATTTGCAAGTCAAGTGATAGCAAGAACATGCAATCAAGGGATCTCAATCTTTTTTGCAACATAAATAGGACATGTTGGAGGGAGAGATGAGAATACGAGTCCTATGGAACCATATTTCCACTTTATATAAATACAATACTACTAAATACTACTCTTAATCTACTCAAATGAAATTTAGATGACTGAATGAGAAACTATAATTTCACCCCAGCTTAGCATCCTTGTCCTTATGGAAAGGGCCAACAAGTAAATTTACTAACATATCCTTGTTATACCAATCTCTGGATTATTTATGCACAAAATGTAGATGCTAAAAAACTACCATGGGAATGTAAAGCTAGACTTCTTAAGATCCACACAGGTCAATAGCATAGTTGATACCTATGAGCACAACCCCTAGAAGAAAGCCACCTTCTATGTACCTCTCTGATTCCAGACTGGGATGAAAGTGGAAGAACAAGTTACCACAGTAACATACTTCAACTTGTTGCTGTGAAAGATATATGCACAATGTGTCTTCTTACCCCTGCATCAAAAGATAACTCTTCTTACTGCTGCCTGAAAAGATAATCACCTGTATATACATCTGATGTGGGATTGTGTGAAAAGTGAAAAAAAATGATGATACAGTGATGTATTCCAAGTTACTGCTCCTTGAGCATACACTGAGCCTAGACAAAAGATAGCAATCTTCTTTGCAAACCTCTGATATTTGATTGGAAGGACAGTTAAAGGAATAATAACAACACTCTCTTCAGCCCCCACACAGACTGTAGAGATGTTCTGTGCACACGTCTGAGTAGAGCAAATTTTAGACTAAGTGAAGCCATGGGCATAAAATGAAGATAGGGCCTCCTAATAAGCTTGTGTCAAAATCCACTTATACAGCCAGAGTTGTGGGACCACCATGTCTCCAGGAGCTCTGAAGGTATAGATGTTTCTAGACATATTTTATGTCTTATTTTGGAAGGAAATTACTTTTTATCTCTTATTTTTACTGCTACCCAGAAGCAGGGCCTGCTGTATGTATAGATCAATTAGGTGGCCACCTAGGGCGAGATGCTTCTAGGAGGACTCTTCCCATACATATATATATATAGATATATATATATATATATATATATATATATATATATATATATATACACACACACACACACACACACACACACACACACACACACACACACACACACACACACACGTGTATATATATCTATATATATATATATCCATATAGATACATATATGGATTCACTTCATAATCTCGAAATACTGAAACATCAAATTTCAATATCTCGAAACTATGAAACTGAATCCGCAAAACACTGAAACTACAAAACACCAAGCCCAAAACCCCGAAATTCAAAACACTGAACAAACCGCATACACTACACCATACATACACCACAACACCCACATCACAACACAAACAAAAACTACACACATACACAACTCATACACACATAAACAGGGGGGAAAGCACCCCTGCACCCTCCATGTGGGGTGCTGCACCCCCCACACCCCCCTACTTATATATACTAACTCCTAGATCGCACAAACAGGAAACAAAAGCAAACTCACACACATGCATTCTTCAGTCCCTCACACACACACATCCAACATATCAGCACACTCTAACCCCCACTCAAATCCCTTAAAAAACACTCACTTACCTGACAAAACACGGCACCGCACACCATAAACACACAATACCGGACATCACGTAGCATAAGGCCATAACCGCAAATTCGAGATATTCGAATTTGCAATTATAAACTTTCGTTATTTTAAACATTCGGGTTTATAGTCTTGAGATACTGAAATTTGACATTTCAGTATTTCGAGATTATAAATGGCTCCCATACACATATATATACGTTTTTTAGATAAAGGAAACATGTGCTTTCTTTGCTGTAATAAATAGATAAATAAATAATGCACCTCTGTTAAAATAAAACAAAACTTGCTCATAGCATGATGAGCACCTAGAGGGGAGGTGCTATAATTGACCATTCAAGTAAAGTCATGTCATATTACACTTGAATGTTGTGAGGTCATGGAGAAGAGATCTCACACAATGTTCAAATGTAGATATGAAGCTATTGCACTCAGTATTGTATTAATATGACTGCATTTTTTTGAAAAATACGAAATATTAATTGCTGAGCTCTGGCTTTACTCATTGACTGTAATCTTCAGCAATTTACCAGAACATCAAAAATTTTATGAGAGACAGGTCAAATATGAGATGAAATCAGAGACATTCTGCGGAATTCTGGAAAGTTGAGAATAATACTACAATATGAGGACAGTTCTGAGGTAGTTATTAATATTATTATTATTATTATTATGTATACAATGATGCTAGAAGTAATCAACCACATATTTTCTGCAATATGTCTGGCTTTGTTTGGAGCAGCATGGGATGTTTAATGTGTGACAACTTGTTATATATTACATAACCATTATACATTCTGGTTATAACTGCTGAGTGGGTGGATGGGGGTTGTGTTGGCAGGATGAAAGTAACTGGCCCTGTTTTTGTTTGCTCAGTTTAAGCAGTCACTATTTGCTTTGCAGGCCCATTGTGCATTTGTGAGAAATAAGATGGACTACTAAACTGGACACCTGATAAACACAGAGAGAGTAGGTACAATTGCAGGAGTTGTATGTAGAAGAAAATGACTAATTGCTTACTGTTGTTAGCTTATTATTCTGGTTTTACAGGAATAATGTAATTTGTGTAAAGTAACTTGTTATATTTTAATGTGTGGCAACTGATTGTCTTCAATAAAGGTGAAATACATTACATGGCCAACATCTTTTATTACAATTTGATGCATGAATTGTACATAGAAGTGGCTATAACTGCTTGGTGGAGGTTGTCTGGATGAAAGTAATTGATTCTCTTGTCACTTGCTAAGTTTAAACAGTCATCTTTCAAAATAAAATGAAATAAATCAGGGATAAAATACATCACAGATTACTCAGACCTTTTGAGCTTCTTGGGGGACTAGTATCCCCCACACACCAAGGTTGTATAAGTGGATCTTGACCCAAGCGTATTAGTTGCCTGTGCCCTGACCCTCACCTAGTTTGAAACATTTCCTCTTCAGAGGTGTGAATAGAAGGTTACTATTGCTTGTGTGAGGAGTTGGGAATGATGTAATTATTTCTTTAAGCTTTCTTCCAAATCTCGTGGCTCACTATCTTTTGATGGGCTGGGGTAGTGTGGTTATTATTTCATAAACTTTCCTGATAAACTTCAGAAGAGTACACAGAGGGTCACCAAGCTTGTATAGGAGCAGCGCACTGTCTAAAATTAATAAGCTGGAAACATTACTGTAATCATTTTTTCACTTTTCTCACAATCTAACATCAGATGTATAAACAGGTGGCATGTTTTGGGGGGGTAGGGGTAAAGAGTCATTCTGTTTATATATGCCTGTTGCTTCACTTTTGGCCGAGTATGACATCAGAGTGGCACACAGGCAGTGGCTGTGTTTTGCAGGTAGAGGAGAGAAGACATTATATATGCACATATGATAGCAGCAAATTGAAATATATGATTGTGGCCATTTATCCCCTTAGTACCACAGAGGGATACACAGAAAATAGCTACCTTTTAAGGTCTGGTAAAGGAGGCAGGTTCTATTTCTAGATATGTTTTATGTAGCATTACAAGCATTTGTCTTTGACATTTATTGTGCAGTGCTACTTGATTAGCTTTGAGCAGTAAGCCTGGACTACAACTCATTTTGTTCTTGAAATAAAAAATAAAATTAAATTTCTTTCCTTATGCATGATTTTTTCAGGTCATGACTGGATCAAGAAGTTAGAAAAAAGCTGTGAAATGCACCTTAGAGTATCTATACCCCATGGCTTCTAAATTACTAGCAGCCCCAAGACCCCAGTTTAAGTTAGCTCTAACATTGTAGTATTAGTCAGATGGGGTGTTTGAAAGGATTTAGAGAAAAAAAGGTTGAAAAGCAAGACTGACTTTTTTCCCTTAATCATAATTTTTGTTTGGGCCAGCATTGGATAGAAAGGTTGTTTAAAAAATGCAAAATGCATTTCTGAGCATCTAGAAACACTATGGCTTGTATGGGCAATGTGGCCCACAGATCCTCAGCCTAATGCAGTTATTTCTAATACTTTTTTCAGGAATCCATACTGAAATTATTAATGACCATTTTCTTATGCATGCTTCTTTTGGAATGAAGAAAAATCAGCTGCATTCTGTTTATAACTTATCAGGACCTTCAGAAATGTAGTCTTGAAATTTATTTTACCATCCTGTTTAATGTTAACTGGACATCTAGAATGGTTATCTCTACATCTTGGCCTCTCTAGATGATAATGTGGAACACTTCATTAATACTTTAGTAGACATCGTTAATATTGTTGCCCTAGTTCACTCCAAAAATGTCAAGCCCATTTCAGCCCCTGGCTAAGTCTACATTATCTGGATAGTCTTGCATAATAAAGACCATCTACAAAAATCCTAATATAAATCCAAAATCTCTACCACACGAGAAGCAAAGCAAACATGTTTCTAAAATGCATAGCTAATTTCTAATAAAAATTCTAAACAAATCTAGGCAGGTCTAGAACAAGTACTCCACCAAAGTAGAAAAAAAGGAGCCAATGACTAACACCAGTCAAACTTCAACTAGAGTTGATGTATATATTATTGGTTGGAGCCAAAGACAAGATAATCAGAAGAAGACTCACATTGTAGAAAGGACAGTAGGTTCTGATAAAAAGTAGAACAAAACTATTATAACATTATAGAACATAAGGAACTATCAAATAATAAGAATTAATGAAAGAAAAGTACTGTGAAAAATGGAAGAAAGTGGGGAACAGAGATACTGAACAAATCTTTCTATCTGGTGTAAATTAAACATGAACATTTTCTGGATAGGTGGGTTGACAGTAATCATATTATACACAAATGGCTTCTTAGCAGCAAAGTTAACTTAGTGGTAAGATGGATTAATTCAAGAATTCTAAAATATTTAAAGAACAAGGGACTCTGTGGGAGAGAAAATTCAAGAATGTTTTTTTCTAATGTTGATGCTACATATACTGGAGCAACTAATAATAGATTTATACTTTACCGCAACTGCTCCAATATCTATGTGTTTTGTCATTTCTGTACATGAAATAACTTTATGTTGTGATTTCCTGTTAGTAATATGGTCTTTTAACCATGTCTCAGCAAGGCAAGAATATTGAATGCATTCTAGGCAATCCAGGCATGAAACTCAATCAACTTATTACACTTACTTTGAAAACCAATATATACATTTTTAATGCTCTTAGAGATGATAAGAAAGAAGGGTAACACTGTAATTCATTATTATACTATGTGAGCACACATACATACTGAAACCTTATGCAGGATCAAGTTGGCACCTTTTATCTGTGAGGCAAAGACCTTAGTCATTACGCCAGTTCTACCTTACTGACATGTCAAGTTACAACTCAGCAGCAGACCATTTCACAGATTTTAACTTGTTATGATCCCAACACATTAAAAAAAAAAAAAAAAAAAAGCAAAAAACTAAATGTTAGTGTTTTTGAAGGAATCTGACCTCTCTTCACCCCTAGAAAGGAACCTTAAGTTACATCTCTCTCTCTCTGTATGTGTGTGTGTGTGTGTGTGTGTGTGTATATATATATATATATATATATATATATATATATATATAGAGAGAGAGAGAGAGAGAGAGAGGAATAAACTCCAGTGTTGCAGAATCACAAAAGAAAGTGAAATCTCTCACAATGAAGGAATTGCTGCTACTTTACACTTTGAAACCATATCAGTACTGATTTCCAGTAGAAACAGTTATTAGGTAGTTTGGTATCGACAAGTTGAACTCGACCAGATAGAACTTCACCCAGTTTGTACTTGGGGTATAGAGAAGTTATACAGAGCTTCAGGGTAGGTGGGACTGAGAAAAGTGATGTTAGCTGATGAATGTTAAGATGTTAAGAATTTGTGTTAAAGTGGATTGAAGTACTATTTTGCATGCAAAACACTCTTGACATTTGGAAACTGTTTTGTTACTCTAAGGATTATTTGAGGGGGCTGATATGAATTTTGAAAAGTATGAGGTGTTAGGCTGTCTTTTAGGAAATGTGGTGGGTGGCACTGCAGTCTTAAGTTTTGTTCATATCAGAAATAAGAAGGTGACAAAGCTATGTAAATTGTGTTTTATTATGTTTTTACCATCATGTAAGTTTGCCTGTATTAGTTCTAATATAAAACTACTGCAATAAATTGTATTTTTATTATCAATGTTCATGTATGCATTTGACTTCCGGTTAGAAAACACAAAGAATGTGAGAATGAGTGGTAACACTCTCACACTTACTCATTTTTTGACTGGTTAGTCATATGTGTGGCATCTCCTCAGGTAAATAAAATAAAATCTAGTACAAATGTTTGGAATGTGTCATTTTTTGTGCTGTTTGGCAAGTAAGTGTTAAATATAGTAATATAATATAATATAAGTAAGTGTTAAATATAGTTACATTATGATATAAAGAAGGGGGTTGCTGGCACATAATTGTTGTATGTTTCAAGCATTACATAAAGTATTATGTTCAATAGATTGTGAGTGGGTTTTCAATTGGTCCAGGGTAGCATATCAGAGGGCATCTGCCATTGTTCAGCACTGTCCTGATTATAGATTCCAGGTCATCCTCTGGTATGACATCATATCAAGGGGTGGAATACATACAAGATCCACCGGATACAATACCAGAATGCTTAACTCGTATAAGGAGTACTGCACATGTACACATAATGGAATGTAAAAAAAAAAAAACAAGCTATGTTAATGAACCCAATTACCTATGCAAGGCATAGTCTGTTCTGAACTGATCCTGAGATGTAGTCTCCAAAAGCATAATGAATGCAAATGACTCTGCAGTGTCATCTGTATGTGGACCTTAGTATTGCATGCATGTTAGGTAAAACTTGTTTTGCGTGCAGTATTAGGTCTGCTGCACTATATCAAAAATAGCTCCTACACGTCCTATGGTTTGGCAAATATGGACACAACATGTGGTGCTCACTAAAAGTAAGCTTAGAGAAAATGGGGTACCATAAATCGACCCTAACCTGGGAAGTAGCTATTTTTCATATCACAGACCTTAAGCTTTCTAAATTGAAATTTCATGTCTTAATTACTCTATATAACAAAAAATTGGCTAGATAGCACCAAACTTTCTTGGAATGGATTTAGGAATATAGCAACTAAATATATTACCTCTCAAAAAATTATTATAAGAGCTATGAACAAACAAGCCTACTACCAGCCGTTTTGGAAACTCATTTTTGAGCATATTCTAGGGGATTAGGTATCAGGTAGAGTCGATGATACCTTAGATCTTGTACTTACACTCAGTTAGACTCGTCCATTCATCTCTCTTTTTCTTCCTCTCTTT
>NC_056732.1:341557779-341725279 GCF_019279795.1 Protopterus annectens
AAAACAGTAAATATGCTAAATAATTGTACAGGATATATTAAACTGGCTAATATATAATGTATACACGTTAACCAAATGTAGCAGATTGTTGCTAGCACTTCAGTGACTACCTACAGATTGAGAAAGAAACATACTCCACTGGAGATAAGCTTACTAGAAGTCTAACGTTGTCTAAATTATACAGGTCAGAATGCTAGGTATGGAAAACAAAAACTTTTAATGCTGATATCATCAGGTTTGGAGCTTATAAAGCGTGGCCAACATAATAAATGATTAATTTCATTGTTAGCTGTGTAGCCGGTAACATTATTACCAATTGCAGGTTAGAGGGCTTGCTTCCAGAAAGGGGGGATTAAAGAGGGTGGAATTTCAAACTATCAGAGTGTTCAATAGAGGTGGAGCCATTCAACACAACTAGCTGGTTACAGAGAAATTGTACTTCAATTTGTGAAACAGTAGTGCCAACTTAAACACTGTTAAGGGCCATTTCACATCTCTTGACAGGCATTTGCAAGGCTGGGGGCTAATGTATATCTAAACTGCATGTAATTACAGAGTGACATGCTATGTCATGTAGCCTGACTGGTATAGAATGGTGAAATTATGGTTACTGGTGTCGATCATGCCTAAAGCGAGACATCATGTGGACCAGGCTACATAATATATTTTGAAATGTGACAATTAAAATTTGTTCTTGCTAATTTATGTCAATGTGCTATAGGAATAGCTTTTACTTCCACTTACTTGGAGTATCAAGTCATTATCACAGATGACAGGACACTGTTTCATCCATATGTGTACATTGTTGATTTAAATGGAGAGCATGTGAAGGCCAGTATTGGGACCTTAAAGAACTCCATTTCTGAGGTCAGCCATTTCTGAAAACTACTTTGCTCTTGTTTCTTGTACATTTCCATAAGTCTGAGAACACAACACCTGCTTTAATGCAGAGGTAAAAAGCCTTATGTTTACTATGAAACATATATCAATAACCAAACAATAACAAATGCTACCATCTACCTTCAAGACTGATTATGTTAAGATGAAGAATATCATAGTTTAGTTCCTACTTAACATATTTTATAGATAGCACAATCTCTGGCTTAAAAAAAAGTCGTAGTAAAACATGCTCCATGTTGCTTCCAGTAAAGAAATGCCCCTTTTCATAATGATAATAATAATAGTAATAATGTTTACGTTTTTAAGTTACATCACCTGCTATTTCACTGATTTTATCAGTGTGTTCCTCATGTAATATGATTAGTGTAATCTGTATCTTCCCTTGGAGGGAGACAGATTGCTTTAGCAATTACAGCTCTTTTGTCCTTAATAGGTGTGGCTCAACAAAATTAAATCATATCCAAGTTTTTTATTGAAGCAACAGACTTCTCATTTCAGTCAGCTGACATTATTTTTGATAGATATATAATACCTCTGCCAATATTTCTGCAGTAATTATGACTTCTATTAAAGGACAGAGTAAAATGACATTCAACAGATTTCTATACTGATGTTGTGGGTTTCAGATTACTGTAGATGGCAAAAGGACAATTTCCCTCTTAATGCAAAGTTCAGACCTTGGAAACTAGCTCCAAAACATTTCCACAACTGCATTCACATTTGACATCTGTAGAAGTAATACACAATACCCGTGGAACAGAGTAACTACTTTTCTTTCTGTTACTGGTAAGAACAATACCCCCAAGCATTTTGTTCGCTTACATTACAGAGTAAAACCTAATGTTGTACCTGTCATTCTGACACATAATCCTTGGAATTGATTTTCAGTTATCAGCCACCTGTTTTATATCTAACCTTGGCTGTGTATGCTAAGAAATATGTAAGCAATAAGGCAAAACCAGGTGTGTGTTCGGTAATAATATAATTCTTAGGGCTTGTCAAAACATGAACTCAAACTAAATTATTTGGCTTCATATAAATAATATTAATATACAATAATGCACAATCATAGCACTTTCTTGCAATTACATATGGCCTATTTTTAACATTGTCATCATTCTTCTATTAGTGATGTGTACACCGTGATATCATTATAAAATATATATTTTTTTAGCTTTGCAATCTTTGCCCTACTTTCTACTGACCATTAGATACCCTCTTGGTTAATCAGTCCATTCATTTCCATTACCAGGCAAAAGCTGACCAAGAATGTTTGTTATCTAGTCAGCCACTGAGGTCTTTTGAACATTTTACGTTTTCTCCTCAGCCTTATACATGCATGCATCTGCTGAATTATCAGGGAGGGGTGTGCAGTAGGCTGTTTGTGAAGGGCTTCCTGAAACTTTCACAAGGGGCATTTCCTCCAAGTAGCCCTACTTCTCTCCCTGTAACACAAGCAGGGGTCTTTCTGGTCTCTGCCAGGGAGATAATAACACCAACTATGCCTTTGCAAATTCCTTCCTCCCCACCCCAGTATAGGCATGTGGGCAATGGCCCTTCAGTCATTCCTCTCCCTGCCTGGATCCTCCAGTGCTGGGCCTGCTAATAGAATTCCAGTCATGTGGGTCATGGCTCCATACCACTACATCATGGAGCCAGACTGATATCATTATAAAATACTATCCCAATGTCTGACTGTAGCTTAGCATCCTATTGGGTTGTTTGAATTTGCATAGCTATTGTAGGAGTTGCTCAAGTCTGACCAGCAATAACCACTGTACTTCAGATATCCATTGCAGCACAGTTATTGATTTGCTTTGTGGACATTTGTACAGTTTCATATACATTTAACACTTTATTTCACAAATCTGACACAAGTTTCCTCAGGCTGCTTTCTTTAAAAACAATATGGACTAGGTCCTGTAAGCTGACAACATTGGACTAGGTTTAGCAGTGCTAACTAATAAAGTAGTGACTTTTCAGACCCTGTAGTACCTGGAAGGTCCAGCTATAATGAATCCAGTAAAGCACTGCTGATAAGATTTCATACTGTGCATATTAGTATAAATCCAAACATCCCTCACAGACGCACATATATACAGACAAATAGTTCCCCTGTGGAATTTTGTTTACCAGAGTTTTACTTCAAATGCTGAAGACTTCTGACTAAATACAGTATGTAAATTATCATAGTATTTTATGTGCAATGTTTATTACCTGGAGTCATGAAAGCGTGGCTTTTCTTATAATAGACTGGAATGCACTTTGACACTTTTGTAACAGGGAGCGGGCACAGCTACTACATGGGATGAGGCTGCAACTAGCTGGGATGGCTGCTGAAGAGGAAACAATGTAAAGCCATTGGAAGCACATTGATTCTAAGCTGGAAGACAGTACAGACATCTACTAGTCACCTAATGGCCAACTGTCAAATATTCTACTGAATTTGTGGTTTAAGAAATGCAAAATGTACTCACTGATATATCCAGTTGTGCCACACATTGCCAGTGTAATTCATACTGTGTTTAGGTATGCTAAAAGAAAAAAAAACTCCCTGAATTGTACCTTATTAACAAAATGCTTCATTTGGACCTCTGTCTTGATCCTCTTTGATGAAACATTTAACTAGAAGATGAAGAAACTGTTGCAAAATGAATGGTCCTTAAAGATGAGTTCCCTCTAATTGTCCATCTTCAAATTATACAAGCTTCTAGATAATATTCAGCTGAGATACGCATTCACATTAAAAGTGGATTATTGAGAGATTATCTCAGATATTACAGCAGTTAGTAACAACAACTGAGTATATTTTACCTTTCTCTGTTTCTGACACTGCCGCCACATTTCTTACTGCTATCTTGGTCCCAGATTGATCTTTTGTCCTTCCCGTGTGATCTGCTACAACTGCAAGTCTCACATTTCTTATTTCAGACTTGTACAGGTTTATTGTCTTCAGTTTAGTCAGTCTGTGCCTTCACCTTTAAACGTTGGAAAAATGCCACCAAAAGTTTCATTCCAGTGTGATGTTTGCTCAATGATTATAAACTTTGTAAAAATATGAGGTAAAACAGTACAGGAGAACTAAATGAATTTCATTAGCTAGAAATGGTAGGCCTTACTGACAGAAATATACAGTGGGTTGCTTGGCTGTTAAAATCTTATACTAAGGTGAATATATTGCACAGCTATACAACATGACTTAAGGTAAGCTATTGCAGCAGTCAGTAATAAGAAATGAGCATTCTACCTGTCTATACTTCCTGGAGATTAATTCTGGTGATCTGTATGGGGCATTTGCTCTTAATTATTATAATGACAGAAACACTACTGCCTCCCACACCCAACTGTATAGAACCCTAACAACATGACTTCGGCATAGCAATGTTTGTAAAATACAAGATAACCAGTGTTATATATTGTAGTGAACACATTTCAGCAAATTGCTTCAGAGGTGATGTTCTTTCACTTGATTTAAATGACTTAACATAAATGGTGATGTCTAAGTTATTATTATTATGATGGCTAATGTATAATTTTGTCTGCGATGTATCACTGACATTTCACTGCATAACAATACTATTCATATTTTTTGAGATCTGGTCAATACACCTAAAATGTGCGAGACCTACATCTATTCCCATAACATTCATGTTTATTTCTGTAAGATGTCCTGTGTCATTATTTAAGTTACTAACATGTGCAATATATATGACCTGAAATTATATCAGTAATCGTAGTATACTTGTTAATGAATGTACTTAGTCACTTGTTCACACATATACTGAATTTTGTTGAAAGTTTAGTGAGAGGTGAATGAAAATACATTGTAAGCCAAATATTTACTTCTTCATGTATGTATTCAAATTGCACCTGTAACTCAATATTTGTTTACTGGGAGCCATTCCAGAAAATTCCACAGCTCTGCAGATATAACAGCACTAACAATAAATTTTTATTGCACGGGGAAGGAGTGTTAGTTTAACTACATGTTTTTTTTGTGGAGATGAGGTAGGTTTAAAAGAGCACACAGTCATGCACAGGGCACACATTGGTTTTGGCAAAAAAAAAAAAAAAAGAAAGAAAGAAAGAAATCTTTCAAATGCCATTTTAAATTCCATTACAGAAAAGATAGAAGAATCGGTGAATAGTTATTCAGTGTATAATAAGACTCATGCATTATCTGTAATTATAAAATGCATCATAATTGGTATTCAAAAGCATGTTCTCTGACTGGACATCCAGTCAGTGTGCAAAATGTAAATCAAGCATATCCCAATAGAAAAAAGCCTGGCCACGAAAGTATTGTTGAGTCCTAGAACTTTCTATTGGGATATGCTAAGCAATACCATCTGCAGAGATTTATGAGAGACAGAGCAAAACATGAGGAGAAATCATGAGATTCTGCAAAACCCATGTAACACATGCTTCACCCTCATGATCAAACCACAACAACCGTGGGTAAATCCTGTGATATCCACATTCATTCATGGGTTATTGTTTAAATAATTCATGAAATTAGCTCCTGCTTTCAGTAGCTTTTTTCAGATGAACAATCAGAGTTTTGCAGTGCAATGCAGTACAAGAAACTGACTCCCAGTGACAGAAGTGAGTCATCCTTCACTTAGCATTAACTTTAGGGTGCTTAGCCTTCAGATCAGAACCATGTCATTGCCACTTACAGTACAGCACTGCCAGATTGCAGAATCTGGAATTTCAGGTTAAAATATCAATGTGACCACATCATTTTAGGGCACTTGAACCACCTAGTTTGAACTGCATGACAGGTAGAAAGATGAGCCTATCAGATCCCATTCTATTTTGTTACTTAGAATCCATCTTGTAATGTTTTTACAGATGTGTATTGCCTGGCAGATAACAGCTTTACAAATCTGCTTTGGCTGAAAAAATGTACAGTATGCTTGGGAAGTAGCAACCAGTATGGTGCAGGCTCACCATCATCACAGTCTAGGTATTTGTGAAGCATAAGTTTGATGTATCTGAGTCTTCAGAGAGATACAGCTACTGGGATTGGTGTGCCATGCAACCCTGCATTCTGAGTCAGTATAAAGTAAGGCCTTGTGGCACTAATGACTGTGCCTCCTGCATTTTACTAGTTTATCTCCTCAACGGGTATACTTTCACATGCACATACACCACTGGGTGTCAAAATTAAACTTTGCATTTTGGGCAGTGTCACTGCCACGTCACCAGATGGTCAAATGTCGACTTCTTGTTTTTTGATATGAAGCTTGTGAAGTCTCATTTGTCAGCTTTTCATAATTTTTTATTTATATGCAGCTGCTGACCATAAAACTTCTCCCTGCTGGTCTTGAGCCAATTCATGCCTTTACTACTGCGGTGTCTACACATCAAAAATAAGGGTGACTGGAAAGTTAACTGTAGGAATTCTCATAGAGGCAACATTGGATGTAGCTTGCACCTGTGTCGACATCCTGGCAATAACATTGAATCAATTTAGACACTAACTCCACCCCGTGTAGCTGACCTGAACACCCATGTCACCAGAGGACCTCCTGCAAGGTCTTCTGAGTGCTTTTTGTGGGTTTGTACATACTATCTTCTACACACTAGTGAGGGTTACAATCACTGGCTTGGGAGTATGAATTCCACAATCTTGACTGTGACCATATGAATACTTAGCAAGCCTCTATTGTACGTGGTGATCAGATAAGTCATTTCCCACAGGACGAGTGAGGTGGCATTTGATGCTTGCTCCCGTTGTCTACCACCCAACTGTTCTAGTGCCTAAGCTGACATTCAGACTTAGCTTGCATGGGTTACTGTCAAGGCTTCATCTCTGTAAGCCACACAGTCAGGTGACAGATCCTCTTCATTTTCCTGTCATCATCATTAACTGCATTTCTTCAATTTTGGCTTGACATGTGCTCAGTAAAGCTGGCACCAATTTTGAAGCTTCATGGGAACATCTCCAAAAATTGAAAGACTTGAATTCTGAGATTTCAACTGTCTAACTGTGAGTGGTAATAAACAGTTTTAACCTTAAGAAAGAAGTGAAGGGCAACATTTCTGCCCTTAAAAGTAAACTTCAAGCATAATGTGAACCACAGAAGGATCTACAATACATTTAGCATTTAGTTTTCAGTGGAAATCAAGGGAAGACAAAAAACAACTGCTGCTTATACAAATAAAATGAAACACAGAGCACAAGACCACAAATTCAGCAACTTGAATGATTCATTGAAAGGAAGTAGTAGTATATGTGGAAGCAAATGTGATCGGGCCAAAGGCAGATTATTAAGGGGAACTGTTTTGACACAGGATAAAGCATATGATGCAAGTAGAATGTGTGGGCTTTCAAGTAACAATCTGAAAAATCACTAAGGAGTTGGAAGCATGAAAAATAATGACTATCAGTAAAAGAGATGGCAAACTGAAGTCAAGAATGGCTAAAAATAATACAGATTAATAAAAGAAAAATTCAGGGTACCGCATGTTATCCAAGATGTCTGGTAATAGACAAGCAGTCAGAAAATGAACTCAGTGGAAGCAATGTGGCAAAAGACATAAGAAAGCATATTGTTCATAGGTTCATAGGTTAGTACTAGGCTAACTGCCCTCCCAACCCAAAAGTTTGCATTCTTTATTTAAGTGTTATGTTTAAGTTTGGTACAGTGGTTGCATGCAGTATATTATCTGACTATACATGTAAGGTATTTAATTTGTATAATAAAATGAACAAGTTTCCATGTACACTTTTGTCATATTTGAGACATAAATTGAAACCTATGTGACAGATTTAGTTGGATTGCAAGCAGATGAGCAAGAAATACAGATTAACATTCTAAGCAGTGTCCAGAGAAAGACAAGGAAAGTAAGCAAAAATGTGGGCTGTAATACTTGTGAGCCATTAAATAATCTTAAAATGATTTGTCCTGTAAATTTGTAGAATTATTGTCTATGTAGTGCACATTGCAGCAGAAGCAAAGACAAACGTTAGAACATCACATTTGATAATACTGAAATGACATGCAGTCAGAACAAGAACGCTATTATGAATTACAGTTGCAAAGTCCCCTTACAGATTTGTCAGCACTGCAGAAGGTATCTTCACAAACAGAATCCCTTAGCTGCTATATCAGAAGCTAAGGGGCATGATGGTAGCTATAAAGGGGCATATGGTATCAGAAGAATCAGCATGGTGAATATAATAATAATGACATGACTAGCAGATGCTGTAAATCTGCTTCTATAGTTAGTACCACTCCAAGTTCAAAAAATAATTTTCAAATAACTGAATGAATATCACAATATTCTGATGACATTTTGCAGAAGAATTTCAATTTATTTCAAGGTTTGTTTTGTCTACAATGAGAATGTCAAGTTAAAATTTTCCTTGAGGTAATACCTTTGATTTATGTTCCAAGAAGTATTCTAGTTGTGTTCAGGGCTAGAAATGATAAGAATTGAACCACATTAAACCAATGTGAGTTATAGTTAAGCAGTCAGAGCCAACTAAATGGATAAGAAGCATGCCATACTCATGAAGCAGGACAAACGGGGATTGTTTGTATCATTATTACTTAAACAAATGGACTAAAAGGGAAAATGAATCACTTCAGACTATTGAGGAAGTGCTTGCAACAATGCCTAATGGTAAGATCTTTATGATTTTGATGCTAACCAAGGGTTCTGGAAAACTAAGTTTGATAACGCCATTTCCTATCTGTGCACATTTAGTACACCTCTGGAAAGATACAGATATCTTTTGTATGGAATCTGCTCATTTTCAGAACTGTTTCAAAATGATATAGCTGAAATTACCAAAGAGCGAGATGGGAAAGTCAGTGTAATTGATAATGTTTTAATCCATGAAGCCACTGAGCAGGAACATGATTTGCACTGGAGTTACTCCACGTGCAAATGACAGTTGGCAAGACACCCATCCAAGTTTTAGCCAGCTATACACCCCCCCATGACACAGTACACCCACTCCTTCTACCTGAACCTACTTGACTCCATCAAGGTACCCCCTAACACCCTGATCCTTGGTGACTTCAACTACCCACCATAGACTGGGTGAACTATTCCTGCACTAATGCACTCACCCAACGATTCCTTGACTTCATTAATTCTAACACACTAAACCAGCTCATCTCATCCTCCTCAAGGGGCGATAACATTCTGGACTTGGTTGACACCAACATGGGTGACCACTGCACCACTCCCATAGTATGTTCTTCCCTGGTGAGATCACATCATCGGTCTGTCTCATTCAAAGTTTCTACCCCCCCAGCCATAACCAGTCTACAAAACTTCTCAAAAGCTGACTACAACCTCCTAAGGGAGGGTATCAATAGCTTCACACCACCTACCCTCTCAGAGGATGCAGACAACTATGCTGAACAGTACACTAGTGCAGTATACAACCACCTGTACAACTGCATGGACTCGGCTATACCCAACAAAACTAAAACCTGCTCCTCAAGGAAACACAAACCTGTCTGGTGGACATCCTCTATCAACAGGCTTTACAACAAAAGGAAGAAACTGCTGTCCAAGGGTAAAAAGGAACAAATTCCAAATTGGAAAAAACTCCCTCCTCAGACTCAACATGCAATTTACATCACTAGTGAAAACCTCCAAAGCCAATTATGAATTGAAACTAGATTCCGAACAAAAGGAAACCACAAAGCCTTCTTCAGCTATGTCAGGAACCTTCATGGCAAAGCCCAGGTTTATTCTGAATTAGTACTTAACAGTACCACTTACACTGATTCTGTTGACTTAGCCAACCTTCTAGCTGATAGTTTCAGTGCGGACTTCACCCCCTATCCCCCCAAAGGCCCATTCAACATCTCTGATACTTGTACCGCACCTCGCATCTCCATAGATCAACTGTTAAATGTCCTATCCAAGGCAAATAACACAGCTTTCATGGGACCTGATAGTATCCTAGGCTGTATTTTGCACCATCTCCAGCAAGAACTAGCATTGTCATTGAGCACCATATTCAACCACAACCTAATTACAGGCTTCATTCCAGCAGAGTGAAGAACTGCCATTGTTATCCCCTTGCACAAAGATGGTGCCACTACTAACCTGGGAAACAATCACCACATTAGCTTGACAAGTCTGATCTGTAAAGCCATGCAGTGTATTATTATGGATCTCAAACAAGGACATAAGCAAGCTCCAAGCACTTGACCTCACCCAATTCAGATTTGTCAGGAGCAGATCTTGCCTGTTGAACTTGGTTGACTTCTTTGGCACTGTCACCAAGGCCCTGAATGAGGGAAAGTCAGTACATAGAGCTTACCTTGACTTGGCTAAGGCCTTTGACATAGTCCCCCACTTGGAAATCATCGAAAAGCTAACTCAGCTTGGCATAAACACCTATCTCATTAGGTGGGTGGCCAACTGGTTCACCAATATGACTCAAGGTCAAAATAGGTGCTACCACCTCCAACAGCAGACCTGACACTAGTGGTGTTCCCCAGGGATCTGTCCTGAGACCCCTACTGTTTGGCATCTACTTCTCAGAGGTCCAGGCAAAGACAAAGGACTTGTGGCTGACCAGGTTTGTGGATAACTGTAAGTTCGGTGCTGTCACTGACTCCCTAAATGATGTTAACATACTGCAAGAAGGTATCACAGCAATAAATGACTGGTGCTAAAGTTATGGCCTTAAGTTAAACGCAGAAAAATGTATTATCATACCATTCAGCAAAAACATGGCCCCTACTGATTACCACATGAACGGCAACCCCTTTAGCACACAACCTGTGGTGAGAGACCTGGGTACTCAGGTTGACAACAATCTCACATTCGACCATCATATAGTAGCAATGGTCAGAAAAGCCTTTTACTTGGTTCATCTCATAAGTAAAGGGATTGCATCCAGAAAAAAAGAGGTTATTACCTCTCTGTACTCCTCCGTCATTAGGCCTATAATTGAGTATAACGCCCCATTTGGTAGGTAGCTCTCCAAACACCTGCACCCACTGGAAAGGCCACAGAAATACCTCACAAAGAGAGAGTCCATGGCCTCCAACACCTGTCCTATGTGGACAGGCTCAAATCGCTATCACTCTACTTTGTATCATATGGATTGCTCACAGGTGATCTGTGTCTCACCTACAAGACAATACCAGACCCTGCCCTACTGGACATGCTCCATATCCATAAGTCTAACTCCTCACGCATTTCCCACTTGAAAGGCCTAAATCTAATATGCAACATCAACAAAAACTGCTGGCGAGATAGGTTTGTCTCGCAGAGATTGCTCCATCTCTGGAATACACTTCCTATACATATCAAACAGAGTACCTTGCTGACCCTCTTCAAGTGCAACCTTGATGAGTGGATGGGAAACCATAAATTTGTTCCAAGGAAAAAAGACCTTAGGTGTCGTCCACAGCTTCAGGCTTAAGACTGTTGAAACTCAATTTATTGAAAGCTTAAAATGAGAAGCTGACAAAATGCAAGCTTCACTGAAATAATTAGCCTAGTGATTAGCATCCACAACTTTAGGCTTCAAGTTGTTAAAGCACAGTTAATAGCACAATTGATAGCTGCTTTGTGAGCAAAGCTGACAAAAACATATACTTCACTGGAGCGTAAAAAGCTGAAAAGATGAAATTGTCCAAACGATGAGCGCTTTCGGCAGATGCCTTCTTCAGATCGTATAAAAATGTGGTTAGCTCTTCCTGTTTATAAAGGAAACACAATCAAGAGCTGGTAGCTGATTGTCTTTAGTGTTCTTAAAGGCACAGGACAAAAATAAATGTTCAAAGTGGAGATTTGTCTTCTATAATGTAGTTCAATGTTAAAATGCTAGAATCATGTATTGATATGGGGTGGGTTTCTTCTAGATTTTAGAACAGGTCTGAGAGGTACTATTGTATTAAGACCTGGGGGTCGATTAGCTCTAAAATTATTGATCCAAAAGATCTCTCTTAATTCTGTCCTGTTATGGACATCTCCTTCCCTGATGTTTTGGGTGACCACATCTACAGCTTTAAACAAGAAATTATGCGTAGGATGGACCAATATGTGTGCTGCTAAGGCATTATGTGGAACTTTCTGATTAATGTCTCTGACATGTCGTAGAATATGATCCTTCAGTCGTTGGTCAGTTTTACCAAGATAAAAAGCTTGGCACTTGCGACAGGTAGCCGAATAGATAATGTGGCTAGTAGTACAATCAGCATAAACATCGAAATGAAAGTTACGTCCAGACACTGTGTGGAGGAAAGTATTACTAGTATCTAAGTAAGAACAAGCTTTGCATCTGCATCATTTAAAAGTACCCTTGCGGTCTGATAGTGAATCACCACGTTTAAAGCCATCTTTATAGCATATTAATCTCTTGATGTTCTTTTTATTCTTATAGAGAAACCTAGGTCTCTCTCCAACGATGTTCTTTATTTTATCATCCACTGTCAGAATCGGCCAGAATTTCCTGATCACTTCACAGATCTGTCGATTGTCTGAACTGTAAGTAAGCATACATCTAAGTTGTTGTGTTGTATCATTAGACTGTCTTCGTGAAGCTTGTTCAGACCTCTCTGAGTAATAAGGTTGACCTTTTTGCTTTCTATAGGCTTGCACCTGTGATATTGGTGGAAAATTATTTTCCTGGTAGGCCCTAGCCTTCAAATATCTATGGAGATTGAATTGCTCTTCCAATAATTCCTCCTCATCAGTACATAGTCTTGAGACTCTTAAGATTTGGTTGTCAAAGATGTTGTCAAAAATATGTCTTGGATGCATGCTCTGCTTGTGTAAGAAATTATTTTGCCAGGTCTCTTTCCTATGCACCCCAGTAGAGAGACCTTGAATTGGATGTAAACGTATCTTGACATCCAAGAAATCTATGACTGAGGATGAGTGTTTCATTTTGAACTCAAGGAAGTCAGTGCTGTTGTTAATAAAGCTGACAAAAAGATCCAATTGGTCAATGCCTCCATTTCATAAACAAAAAAACATCATCCACAAAACGCCCATAATAGACAAGTTCATTCTTCCAGATATTTCCATCACTAAAGATTGTTTTAAATTCCCACTCAGCCAAGACCAAGTTTGAATAACTGTTGGCACATGGAGTTCCCATGGCCACACCCCAGGTTTGCAAATAAAAGGTATCTCCATACATAAAGATGTTATTCTCAAGGACTAATTCCAGCAGAGAACAAAGAGGTTCCATTGTTAAATTATGTCTAATCAGAAAATCATGTAAGGCCCTCAGGCCATACTCATGGGGGATCACAGTAAAGAGACTGGTTATGTCCATAGTTGCAAGTAGAAGGTTATCAAAACCATCCAGAGACTTAACAGTGGAGAACAAGTCTTTCAAGAAGCTGCCTGTATCCTTTAGGACAGTGGTAGCATACGGCAAAGCTTTCTTGAGTTCATTTTCAACATACATGGATATGGATTCAGTGATCCATCCTCTCCCAGAGACAATGGGACGTAAGGGAGGATCCAAAAGGTCTTTATGTATCTTAGGTAATCCACCAATGCTGGGAAACATAGGATGAGGTGTTTCAAAAAATTCATATAAATCTTGACTGATCCTTCTTTCCATCAATAGATCATAGGTACTCCCTCTGATACGTTCAATTCTCTGATTTACTTCTTTCTTACTCAATTTGCGATAAGTCATGTTGTCATCCAACATCAGTGAAACTTTATTACGATACCAGTCTGCATCCATCACTACTATGCAGCCACCTTTATCTGCTGTTTGATCACCAAGCTATCTGTCCTTCTCAACTGTTGGAGAGCCTCTTTTTCTTTCCTGTTTAAATTATAGAAACAATTCTTAGCTTTATCTGTTGTACCTCTCACTTTGTTTATCTCATCCTCACACAATTTCATAAAAAGTTCTATTTGAGGAGGATTAACTGGAGTAAATATGCTCAATTTCTTATAGGTCTGCTGTTCTTTCGTAGAACCTTCTCCAAAAATACATTTTAGGGACACATTCCTGCAGAACAACCTAATATCCGTCATGAATTCATTCACATCAGAAGAAACAGCTGGAATAAAACTCAGCCCCTTATTTAACAGGCTGATGACTTCAGGATCCAGTGTGATTTTGGATAAGTTAACTACTAAGTCATTACCTCCAATATTTAGTCCACAAACTTCTTCCGTTTGCGTTCTTGACTCTGCGTCCTCTGTGGCCTGTACGAATTCTCCCTCACAAAAACCGGCAACGGCCAGCTTACTGGTAGGTGCGTCGTCACTTCTTTAGGTCTAGTAGCACAATTAATGGTGGTGTTGGAATTACTACCATCATTGGTATCGTTAGCACCAGTACCTCCCTGATCCCTGGTGACAATATCAATGCTGACAGTAGGAACCACCTCTCCTGTAGATTAGGGAAGAGAAGTTGATGAGGTAGTAGTTGCTCAAGAAGGATGCAAAGTATTAGCAGTCTCTTTTACAGCCAAACCTTGTATGGCTTTCCTTTGTTTGGTAGTTGAAAAATGGGGATGTCCTCGACTGGTATTATCCTCTCTAGGCCATTCAAAGATATGACCGTTAGTGAAATCACCTATGATCTCGATTCAGTTTACCCATTTTTTGTTGTTTAAGCTTATTGTCATAAGTGTTTAAGTTCACTTGTAACTGTTCAATCTGACATAGATGCTGGTCCTGCAAATCACAACGTTCCAGTTCTTCTTGTTTTTTAGAAATAAAAGAGGAGATTTGTTCTTTTTCAGGTTTAAAAAAAATCAATGAGCAGCCTCATATATTTTTGGCTAGTTTCCAAACTGATCCTTTGCCATTGAGCTAACAGCTCCGGATAAGTGTTTCCATAGGAGGGAAGGCATTTAACTCTCATTCCTCTTGATACTAGCTGATGAAATAGGCAAGCTTCCAAATGGAAGCGTTGCCATTGAAGCCTTTTAAGGCGATAAGCAGCATTTTCTACTTCATGAAGCGTGTCAGAAAAACTAGCATCTACTGCAAGGTTTATAGTATTAGGTGCTAAACAGTCGCTACTAAAATTAATAGTTAAAAGTGGATTCGCAATGTCTCTAGAAAGACCAGGAAAATTGCATGATTTCGCTTTCACTGCTGCTCCTGTTTGCCCTTCTGCCATGTGTAGAGTGGGAGAAACAAACAAGAAAATAGGAAATAAATTCTCCTCACCACTACTAAAGACACAGAGGGTAGACAAATGAACAAAGAAAAAAGACCTTAGGTGTCGTCCACAGCTTCAGGCTTCAGACTGTTAAAACACAATTTATTAATCGCTTAAAAAGTGAAGTTGATAGGATGTAATCTTCACTAGAATATGATGAATTGAAAATAGTTAAGTATCCAAACTGTTGTCATCCACAGCTTCAAACTTCAGGCTGTTGAAAGGCCTAAATCTAATATGCGACATCAACAAAAACTGCTGGAGAGATAGGTTTGTCTCGCAGAGGTTGCTCCATCTCTGGAATCGACTTCCTATACATATCAAACAGAGTAGCTTGCTGACCCTCTTCAAGTGCAACCTTGATGAGTGGATGGAAAACCACACATTTGTCCCAGGGGTTCCACCTTTGTTCCTCACTGACAGGGGTGACAGGTGCTGAATGAGGTTTCTTTTTTGGGGATAAACTCTTGGCTAGGCTTGTAAGGGCCCCAGGGCCATTAGCCTATTCAACTCCTATGATCCCATGATGATCTAGCAAAACCACTAGACAGATTATGGTGAAGAGGTTGGAAACTGAACATAAGTAATAGTCAGGTCTGTATAACTACCTTCAAGCACATAGGACATGCATTGCATTCAGATGGGCTTATATTTGATTTTTTCAAATTCAAAGTTATTGTAAAATATACATAATTCTTGTGATAAGTCATTACTTCTGCATTTCCTAGGTACAGGACTCTATATTTCTATATTCATCCCTAATTTAGCAGATGCAGCAGTACCACTCAGGAAGCTGCTAGAAGATGATACAGCAAAAAAAAAAGTTATGAAATAGATTTATAGGTTCATAGTAAATGCTAGGCTAGCTGCCCTTGTGGGTCATTTTAAGCCTAGCCAGTTTTCCTTTTGGTGGTTGAATTAACCTATCCTATTTGATGTTAGATTAGCTTAACCCATCCCATGGTTGCTAGTTATAAGTTACATATAGTCAGAATAACTGGGATCATACCATGCATAATTTGAGGGGACCCAGGCATTGGCTAAAGCATATAGGAGCTGCCTCTCTCCAGGGGGCAGTCCTGGGGTAAATTGCTAATACCTATCCATAGATCCATGTTGTGTTTGAATATGGACAAGGATGAGCTTTGTTTTATGTGGATGGGAAGTCTATTCCAGAGCAGTGATATCCTCTGTGAGATATATCCAAATGCTTAAACATCTGCCCACTATAGAATACTTAGATTCTATGATGTGTCACAACCCAATTCACTGCAATTAGATGTTACCAGCAAGACCTTGATCCAGTATTAGTGCAAGAAAGTAGACCAATAGCTTATGTAACCACCCTTTGTTAAAAATGAAAACGAGATGTTAGCCATAGTTATGATTTTCAAGTTTCATAGCTATAGCTATAGTAAGACTTTGAGTATAATTGGACCATAAACTTTCCAGAGCACATTCAAGAAATCTTTACATAAGGCACCTATAACCCTTCAAAAGATGTTATCGTCTTTGCAAAAAACATGCTCTGCAAGTTCATTACAAACCTGACAAATGAATGCATCTAGTTGATACCCTAAGTACAGCACCTCTGCATCTTGTATAAAGAACATTTATTGGAAATTATCTGGAAGTCCCTTGGATTGTTTCAGAGTTACTGGTATCTGTTCAGAAACTAAAATAGCTTAAAATGGATACCGGGGAAGGCTGTGAACTACAGCTGCTGTGTCATGTGATTATGACAGGAAGGACGGACGATGTGTGCTAAGTAATTGCACCCAATCATTTGGGCTTAATTTTGTAATTGAGATGAGCTTTCTTTATTCAGTGGTGAAAAAATCATTATTTCTACTCTACTGCATGAAGGTCTTTTAAATAAATCCACAAGTCCATAAATGCAGAAATAAAAGAAGAGCTCATGATGTTCTTATGTCTGAGTATTTAATACACATCATCCAGAAATGTGACATCCATAAAATGTTCAGAATTCAAAACCAGAACGTGAAGATGGTACTTATGCTACTCAGTGCTTACTTTGGATAAAAATGGGTGTGGACATATTTCAATATAAATATGTGCACTATCTCTTTTGTGTAGACTACCATTTGAAATGTTCAGAAGTTGTCACAAGCCAAAGTATTGCTGTAATGTTGCAATCTATCTTTGCTAGATACAGAGAATTCTTGATGAAGTGATATCTGGAAATGGTTCACAATTTTTAAGCTAGGAGCTTTATACTTTGTGAATCAGTTGCCATTCAGATAAATTACCTCCAGTCCTAGGTATTACTAAAGCAACAGGCAAATGTCCTAGATGATCCAAAGAGGAAAACAATCTCATCAGAAACAGAGGAAATTGTGAGTCCTCAGATTTCTATGCATCAGTTCTTTTTTTATAGCAAAACCATTTATTGTTAACATGCTGTCTCTCACAGAAATGCAGACACACACACACACACACACACACACACACACACACACACACACACACACACACACACACACACACACACACACAAAATCCATTCTTGCAAATAAGGAGTAAAGAATATATAATTTTACAGAGTGACTGAAGCACATTGAACTGCTGCACCCCTGCATGAGGAAGCACTATGAATTTTTTTCACTGTTTATCACTGACACCCCAATATTAGCAGGTATGGTATCATAATTAAAATATGTTCATTGTACGTGATTACATTTTTGCTATGAAAACATACATTATTCCAAACAGTCATATACACTAAAACTAAAAGATTCCATCATAAAATTATTTGCATGACCCTTTCATCAAAATGAAAACAATATTACAAAACACTGTAAGTGACCCACAGAGATGCCAGTACTAGTATTGCTAGTTCATTTGTGAAAATTTAAATATATTCTCACTGGATCATTAATATAATACTCTACAGGTATTTGGATGATTGCTGGTTAGTGTGGAGGTCGGATGCTGAATATCTACAATAGTTTGTGGATTATCTTAACGAAAATAGATGGGGTATTGAATTTAAGGTCAATTATGATTTAAATAACATCATTTTTGGATGTCAGTATAACTAGAAACACTGACAATACTCTTTCCACTCAGGTTCACCGTAAATTCCCCCAATACAACTCCCTCCTCCACGCCACCAGCTTTCATCCTCCTCGTGTTTGTCAAAATATCCCGAAATCCCAGTTCATTCGAGGTAAACGTATCTGCTCTGACACAGAGACTTAAAACACCTATAAACATGATTTGATTATGAGATTCAAGGTTAGAGGCTATGGGGCTGGTTATGTATATAGGGCATCCCATATGGCTGATGGCTTGGCAAGGGATGAACTTCTCCAATATAAAGACAAATATACTAATGATGGTTATGCCATTTGTTTCATTACTATATATGGCAGAAATACTGATTCATTAATTCATAGTGTCAATCGCCACTGGAATATGTTGTTGGCTGACCAAATGCTTTCTGATATTTTACCAACCAGATGTTCCTTTACTTTCAAAAAAGGCAAGAATTTAGGCAAATTTTTTAATCACTACAAGCATTCTCTGCCCGATATGTCATTGTCACAAACAACTCTTTTAGGGGACAGATTAATAGGCTGTTTCCCCTGCATTCACTGTTCTTACTGTCCCAAGTTTATCATATCTAAATCATTCTCCAGTCAGAATACCAGCCAGGGTTTTGACTTATCATTTTATGCCAATTGCCAAACTGACTGGGTTATATATTTGACCACATGCCATTGTTCGGCATTTTATGTCGGACAAACCTCACGTTCTGTAAAATTTAGGGTGGGGGAACATCTTAGTGAAATCAGAAATGGCAAAATGACCAATGCACTGTACAAACATGCTCTTTTACATCCAAGTGCTTCTTTTAATTTTATTATTATTGATAAGATTAGAGCTCCTAGACCCAACAAATTGGGATGGCATGACATCCTGAACAAAAAAAGAGAAGAAATGGATTCTTAAACTTGGGGGATTATTCCCTCCTGGACTTACGAGCATTTATAATTAATGTTCCTAATTGATTGGTTCAATTAACATTTTATTATATAAGGAGTCTACCAATTCTCATGCTTTTTACACTGAGGAAGCCATTCTTAATTTGTTGCCGAAAGCAGTTTGTTGTTGTGTGTGCACTCACTTTTTCTGTTTGATATGTAGTTTTTACTACTAACGGATTAAATATTCAGTATTACCCAGATGCTACAGCTGCTGGTATTATCATTTCTTGCTTTGACACTGGTTCTGTACGAGTCCTTGCAGCTGCTGTACTTGCAGAGGCTCTAGTTGCTTTCATTAATATAATACCCTACAGCCTTCTCTTAGTTTTAAACACAGCTTATCTGCAAGATTTATATCTGTGCAGCTAAGCAAGTAGGACCACTTATTTAAATATTTTATTTCTTAATTCCTTCATCATGACCAATGTTTGGCCAACTCCCCCGTTATTTCTTTCACGTCCTTTATTGAGATGTACACTTGAGTAAGTCACTTACACTGAGAGCAAGTCTTTTGGAATTGGTCCCTTATTGCACTTTTGCTGATATGTAGGACAACTTGTACAAAATATTCCAGGTAAACATTCACAATCTCCTAGATTTTATGGCATACATTTGGAGTTGATTCAAATCTTTCCCAGATCTCTTTTACAAATTTGTATTTGTTTTCCTTGCCCACTCTTCTATCACCTATCCCACTATATCTGACTTTAATCCCATTAAAGTCCTAACTGCATTACTAGTCAGTTTTCTGACATAGGGATGATCCTCGAGTGCCTCTGCGAATATGGAAACAATATCATGCAGGCCTCGTGCTGCCAACTCCAGCACCTCATTTTGTTGCAGAAAACAAAGGATACACATATATTTAAGTCCCCAAGCTCAGTACAGCTTAAATTTCTGTCTTGTCCAATAACAGGTAAGAAGTAGGAACCCTTCCTACCTTTAACTACTCCCAGTATACTAGTTTAGTTTGTGCATTTCTACATCTTTACAGTATCCCTTTTCTTTCTCTATTCAGCCTATTCTACCCTAACCAGTTAGTGTCTCGATAATTCCTTAGTCATATTCATTAATTGCTTTAAAATTTATAGCAGCTCCCATGCTCCAAAAACATATTTCCTGACGGTAAACCTCTGCATTTCACCTTCATTATTGAGCTTAAAAAGTTGCAAGTATCTTGGATACATATAAACTCATTTAAGGAGAAAAACATTTTTGATTTTAGCTGTCCTCTAATATACATGAGGGTCAGTGACTTCCAAGCTAAATCAATGTAGTATCACATTGACCCATACCACCCTTGGTTTTCAGGATCACAAATGAAAGCCATTGTTAAACATTTTAATGTTTTTATTAAAAAAATGCATCCTTAGTAGCAGACATACTCACCATTAATCTTATCTGCTTCATAACATGTTGTCCTTTCTGCTTCGCTAGTTGCACTGTCAGTGACTTCTGGTAGTGAAAGGAGTTACCAAAGTAGAAGTCTATAATAGTCTTTTTTTCATATTCCAATTTTATCTCAAAAGTTTATCTGTTTTACTCACAGCTCCTCAATGTTCACATGTAACATCTAGATCGACCCTAGACAAAAGCCTCCATAAGAGCAACAGCCACCCTTGTCAACCATTCAGGGGATACCTACTGTTCTGACAGAATTGTGACATGCATCTTTTAACCATTGTAGCTTATTCTACATTCATTCTATTACATCTACCCACTAATATATCATTTATAGTTTATTCTTGCTTTTGTACTGTACCTTCCTGTAGACTACACCATTCTCTTACTTTATCATTTCAGGTGATAAGTTAGGAACCTCCAAAACCTGCTCTATCCATTCTTTACCCTAAATTTTCCACAGCTGCATGATCTGATAGGATGATTGGATGTGAGTACATAGCATTCGCCTAATGCAGATGCTCTACCATTAACTAAATTCAGTCACCTAAATAACTATTAACATCACCTGAAACACAACGAACTTCCAAAACTCTATTTGCTTCAGTCTAGATAGCAAATATATACTAAAAATTCTAATTTAAAATCCAGTATCTCTTAAATCTTGACAACACCTGGATAATAAACAAATTCCTCACTTCTACTATAAGCTGTTAAACTTTCCTTTAGCTAAATTTTTGTGTTCTGCATCTGTTAAATGCATATCTTGTAGTGCCAATACCTAGGAACCAGTCATCTAACATATTTCATATTCCATTACTCTATTTATAGAGATAGTCAAACTGTCTGAAATTTCTAGGTGATAGATAAATACAAACTTAACATCTTTTTTATAAGAAAAGCAGTTACTTTATTTTACCACCCCCTGGATTTACTAAACTTCCATGCAGGACTAGTTTAGTCCTGCACAGAAGCACGTGTTTAGGAACAGGACGGCAGTGCACCATGCATAGTAATGAAGGTGCACTGGCCGAGCTCCTAGGCTTACACAGAGTGTGTACGAGTGCAGGGGGCATGTCTGAGAGCAGAGCCCTCAGAATAAACAGGCCCCTGCAATGTCGAACAGCAGAAGCTGTTAATAAAGGAGTGAGAATGCTCTCAGGTGTCCCCATATCCCCACCAACAGACCCCCCACATGTACAACAGCAGCAGGACATATAACGTAAAAGATGAATCCCATCTATAGCGTTTAAAACACAGATCAAAGCTAACCGTAGGTGCGCGGGTGTGCCCATCGCTTAGCTATGCTTAATGTAGCTGAAATAGCAAAAGGAGGATAAAAAGCAGGATATGTGCAAATGAAGCAGTACAGTAATATTGTAGTGGGCAGAGTGTTTGCCTCATGGGCAGTCAATCCCGGTTCGAGTCCCACTGCAGTGCATTCCATTTCCATGTCAAATACTGATATGATCAATATATTTAGTTGTATAACGTAATAAATAACATATATGTGTGAACTGGAGTAGGAAGCAGTGTAATGAATGAATAACCCCATACACTTACCAAATCCACCCCCCCCCCAAGAACCAGTAGACTATTACTGTTGCAAATAGACAGTAGTAAGGATAAATAAGCATGAGTAAGCAGGTGCAAGTCTGTTTGCATGATAGGAAGCAGTGCTTACACAGAGTAAGTAATAGAGAGGCTAACCATGTGTAAGTGGATGTCACCAGAAGTTAGCAGTGCTTACCATCACCCAAACTCGCTGACAACAGCATAAAAGTGCTTTAACCACTCTGTATCCAATGGGTCTCGTTCTGACTAGCAACAAATTAAACAGTCCCTGCAAGTCCTGAACCCAGGAGCCTGCACACCAAAGGCAATGTGATTTACCACTAACCCACTGCAGATATACATAACCCTGATGTTTCCACAAACATAGCATCCAGCAATACCATTCAACATTACAGGACATGTAGCTAAATATGTAGATGTATGTGTGTGTGTGTGTGTGTGTGTGTGTGTGTGTGTGTGTGTGTGTGTGTGTGTGTGTGTGTGTGTGTGTGTGTGTGTGTATCTAACTAAACAGATATATACCTCTCCCTCTCTGTATCACATATGTATACATATATAGACATACATATATATATAAATATCCACATATAGATATGTACATATATATATATATACATACATATATACACACACACACACACACACACACACACACATATCTATCTATATATATATCTATATATATATATATATATATATATATATATATATATATATATATATATATATATATATATATATATATGTATATATATATCTATATGTGTGTGTGTGTGTGTGTGTATATACACAGATATATATCTATGATATGAGATAGCACATAAGAATGACATATATGACTACAGGCACCACCAATGGGGGTGAGGGGTCTCGATCAACATATGTGTTACACGTACCAATACCCCCCCAGCCAAACAGATGAAACATACAAACAAACACACAAACAAAGTAAATAAACCACTGCTTCCCAAACCACAGGCAGGATACTACCAGTGGGAGAAACATTGTGGACCCACTAAGTCTAATCTACAAACAAAAGCAGGAACATCCCTTGCAGGACGACCTAAAAATTCTAGGATTTTCAGATTTCCGCCATTGCACAGATGCCTCAAGGGAAAGCCTGATGATCCATGGTCGAGACAACATATGTGATGGGTCCCAAGATGTAGAGAGTGGGCAGTGTGCAGCAGTGTGGTTAGATCCAACCTGCACCTCGAGAAAGGATGAGTGCTGTGGAAGAGGAGTGGGGGGGGCTATGGGTATGTAATTATGGGTCGAGGATTGCAGGTGTTGGCTGGAGCGGTTCTAATTGGACCGCCTCATGGATGTAAGCAATAGTGTGAATTGGGCAGAGCTGTCACCTAACAAGCAGCCATTCCCGGTACGAGTCCCACTGCAGCACAGTCAATTGTAGATGGCAAGACACATTATAACCAATTTTGTTGGTGCAAAACCCACTAAATAACACCAAAATAACACATGGTTGTAGCTCCCTACAGTAGGCATGTAATCCATTCTAATTGGCATTACAACTTTTGATTGTTGTCCTCACCCCCACCCAGGGATGTGAGTATCCAAATCTACCTCCAAATTCAGTGTATATGCACAGCTGTTGCTGTAGAAGAAATGGCCAGCTGTGGACCTTCCCTTCAGCCATCCTGCACATCCCTGGCTATTTCCCTACTGTCTTTCCCTCATTGTGCACCTTTAGCACCACTTACCTATCAACCCCTTTTTCTTTTCTTTTGAAATTTTAAAGTTACAATTAGGTGACACCCTCTTCCCCAACTATATTGGCAGAAGCTGGAACTCACTACCCACATCTATTACCTCAGCTGTCTCAAAGGACACATTTAAAAAACAGTTGTAGGAACACCTCAAGCACACTGGGATCTGCACATGCTCACCACCTGGCTAAACCCCCCCCCTTACACTCTATACCCCTAAATCAGCTACTGAAACTAGCACTTCTTTGTCCTGCCTCGCGTACATATCCCAACATCCTTTAAACCTCCCCTATTGCACCCCTGCCAATCATTTCCACAACCTCATATACAGTTACAATGTCTCCCCCTCTATCTACCTACCTACACTTTCACTATTCACTTCTACTCTACCACACAAGTATGGAATAACTAAATCTAACCTGAATACATGAGTGTATCCTATCCACAACTGTTAAAATGGAATCTAATGTCACCTTAAACCGACCTTTGTCAACTGTCATACCTGACATGTAAACTTTAACTAAGCATGAATAATACCTACATGTTAACTTAAACTAAGCATGAATAATATGTTATTTTGCTATGTTAAGTCTGTCACTCTCTATGAATGTGGATACCTCTGTATTACTTGTGATGATTAGCTGAGTCTTACTGTGGAGCCTGTCTCCCTGGGCCTCCACTGAAAATGGGCGTGCTTCATGCAGAAAATGTCAAACCTGGGATGTCGGTTCTGCAGAACCGGGAAATGAGGCTGGCCAGGTGTGTGAGCAACCAGCTGCTTCTCAAACCCCTGGTAGGATGCTACTGGTGGGAGAAACAGTGTAGACCAGCTAAGTCTAATCTTGATACAACAACAGATCCGTCCCTAGCAGGACAAACCAAAAATTGTGAGTCACATTGATGTTTGCACCAGTATCTGAGGATGATCAAGGCAAGGCTTGTACATACGTGGACTAAACAGATGAAGAGCTTGCAGATGCTTGGGTCGAGACAGTATACTGGATGAGTACCGAGACGTGCAGAGATGGCAATGTGTGGAGATGTGGAATGGCTGGGCTAGCAACTGGAGAATGGATGGTTGTTGTGTACGTGGAGCTCTGCGGGCGGGGGAAGGAACCATGGGTATGAAATTATGGTAGAAATATGCAAATGAAGCAGAACAGCAATAGTGTAGTGGGAAGAGCATCTGCCCAATGAGCAGGAATTCATGGTTCGAGTCCCACTGTAGCAAGTAGGTTTAAGCACAAATAAGCAATAGTAAGCATATGTAAGCACTAGTGAGCAGGCCTGAGGCCGTTTGCACGGCGGTAAGCAATGCCTACACTGGTTAAGCATCTCTGAAGCTAACACCCTGTAAGCAGATGTAATAGCAGGTTAGCAGTGCTGACCTCTGTGCAAATGCACTAACTGACTAAACTTGCCTTAACCAGTCTGTATCCAATGGCCCATGTTCTGCCCAGCAACAAAATAAATGGCTTCTGCTAGGCTCGAACACAGAATACCACACACCATAGGCAAAGTGATTTACTATTAAGCCATGACAAATATACATAACCCTGATGTATTCAAAACATATCAACCAGCCCAGTCATTCAACAGTACAGAGAATGTATTCCAACATGTAAATGTATTTGTGTGAGTAAATATAGTAATATCTATCTACATTTATATAGCTATATATATATATATATATATATATATATATATATATATACACTTTAAAAAATTACTACACTCTCATCTAACATCCTCATGGGAATGCTCCTGCTCACATCCTTCATAACCTACCCTACTTCCACCACTACTCCTCTTTCTTTTTCCATTCCCAGCTAGCAAATTCATGCTTGCTTCCACCATTCAACTCCTCACTTGTATCAAGTAATTAAAAAAAAAAAAAACACAATACTATTCCTTTTTACATTTCGCCTCTTTTACTTGTTTTGTTTGATACTTATGTTTTTCTCTATATAATCTATGTATTGAAATTAATCTTTGTATTTTATGTATTGTGTAACATAATCTTTGTATAATCTGTATGTGGAGCTTTTCTCCCCAGGATTCCAATGCAAACGGGTTCTTTGGGCCCAATGGACTATCCTGGTTAAACAACAGCAAATAAATAAATATATATATATATATATATATATATATATATATATATATATATATATATATATATATATATATATATATAGCCACACATCTGCAGATAGCAATTGTAGATTGACAAATACAAATATGTCCACATGCACCATTAATGGGGTTGGGACGCCCCAAAATAATATACGTCATGTACGAATAGGCATACCCCCCCACAGCCAAACACGTCAGCCCTGCAATACACTAAAGTGTTACAGATCATATAAGCAGGACCTGACATTATATGTGCACAACATGTAATCAGTACAACAACCCACCTATATGATGTCAGGCCGGTATTAGTAACATAGCATGCAGTACAGTGTGGCTCCCATAGTAAATGTAAAATATGGCAGCTATCAACATCCCCAGGGTACATATACACAGACACATATATGCAGATACAGATATACATATATATGTAGCTATATCTAAATATATATAGAGATACATGTGACTACACAGACACATGCAGAAATATGTACAGTAAGATACATATGTAGAAGGTGCACACACTGTGGAACAGCCACTATGCCTACAGTTAACACCTTAACAACTGGACACTGTATGGGCCACCCATACAAATGACAATCATTGCCTGCAACATCTGCCCACAGAGAGGTCATAGGATAAAACACCACACACAGGTTTTCAGACATGGATAACCTTTATTTGTGTACTATTGCAGTTGTATATGCCATGTACTATAGCTGTTCAGACACTGATACCCATATAAACAGAGTAATACACCTGTGAAACAGTTATACTAATACAGTAGTCTGCAAATGTTCACAGCTGTTGCTGTCCAGGCCAATCCTTACAAATTGTACAATAGTAAAGACAGACTGGGCCATGGGATAACAAACTATCAACAGTAAGCAATGCAGGTGTATAGTCCAGCAGCCTCTATCTACACTCTGTAAAAAATCACTAGGTGGTAAATACATCAGTTGACCAAATGGGATGTTACTGTTACATAACAAGGCATAACTGACACCATCACAAGCACACTGACAAACAGAACAGTCTGTATGACAGGAGGCAGTAGGCCTGCAGTAACCCAATGCATGTAAGTAGTGTAAATATAGGTGCAGTGTATGGTATTGTACATCCAGATACCTTACGGCAGCACAACTCTGATACCTCCACATTTTGTAACAACCTAGGGTATTTATGGTGCATCCCCCCTAGACTCATTAATACAGGCCCATGTACCCCTGTTACATACACTTGCCTCTGGATTGCATAAGGGCACACATGTATTGTGTAGGTGAAGCCCACAAATATATGGCCTCAGCCCCACCATATGTGTGGGGGGTACAAAAGCAGTGGACTGATGGCAGCAATGGCAATGTGATATACTCACAGCCCACTACAGAACAACCACTGACAGCATGTCATATGTGCAAAGCTTGGTATGTAGGTGGAGGACAGAGGCTGGAACACAGGCCCATATGTGGACAACTGTTGCTGTACACTAAGCAAGTCACTGGTGTTACAGGACAGTCTGCAACATACCCTTAGTCAGGGAATTGAGGTTAGAAACATAAATGGATGTAGCCATGTACTGATAGCACTCAACACACACACTGCCAGTGAAATATCTGACACATCACCTGTGTGGTGGACAGACAAAACATGATAGGCACACCTCTGGCCACCAAGAGGATAGGCCCACAGTTGAGAGCTATGCAGACAAACTGCATTCCAAGGTAAACTAGTATGTACACACACACCCTGTAACACCAGTACTATACAAAGCATAACACAACTCTACTCACACTCTGTCTGGAGTTCTGGAACCTCCTACAAAAATGTAGCTGGCCTGAGTGTGCTGGTTCTCCTGTAAGAGGTATTGCTACCTGCTGTCTGTAACACTGATGGCCACACACAGGAAGGATGTCCATCACACAGGAAAGGTAAAGGGACCATGCCCACATGATGTGGGGATTTATAGTAGGCGGTTTCCATGACAGTGATAATTGGAAGCACTCACAGCAAGCTGCATGCAGTTGGCAAGTGGAGGACACTGATTGGTGCAAAGGCCATCACCTGATCATGTGCAGCACCTACTAAAGCCAGGATGCAATCTATTCAAAGCAGCTCAATCCATTTACTGGAGAGAGAGAGAGAGAGAGAGAGAGAGAGAGAGAGAGGAAAAGGAAAAGGAAACACAAAAAAAAAATGACACAGCTCTTAAGCTGACTTCACAGCAGTTTAGCCAGCTGTCATTCAAGAAGACATCATTCCCACAACAGGTATGTGAGGTATATATACATGTAATAGAATGTAGTACCTGGTCCATCATTATGGGATAGATGATGTGGAATGATTTATATGTCCCATCAGGTGTTGTGATGATGTTCAGCTGAACAACTGCTATGGACAATAGTGTCTGTTCCTGGGTGTAGTGGGCCATAGCTGTTAACTGTGCATGTCAAAACTGACAGACAAGATGTAAGCCATCATAGTGTGTGTTGTGTAATGGGAAGTATGTATATTGCGTGGCCAATAGCTGGTGGTGGAAGTAATGCCATTATGATTGACATGTTGGAGCCACGGCCCACCACCGGTAGGATACTCAGGAGAATCTGTAGTGTAGCATGCCTGAATGCCATAGGTGTGTAATAGGGTTACCTGCAATTGGCTCCTACATATACCCCCCCTAATGTCAGGCCGTGTCTATATGTGGCACCTGTCTGTGTTGTAGCAAGGCAGAACAGTGCAGCTGTGCAGGAAGACGTTGTGAGATTATGGAGCTGATGTCTGCATGTACCCCACATATAGGTATGCATATGTGTACGTATGTCACATATATAATATTTAAAGATATATATGTATATCAGCATGTATGTCCAGAAATATACATATACCCATGTGTAGACATATATATATATGCACATATATATGTAGTCACATATATCTACACACATATAGATAAATACCAATATGCAAATGTTAACATCTGTACAAACACACACACACAAACAGATATGTATGGTAAGTCATGTCTCCTATATCACTACCACAGTAATGTGTGCTATGTGCAATGCAGCAGCACACATAGCAATACAGACAGATTGGTAGTGTGTGCACCATGGACAGGTATGTCACATGTTAGTCCCGTCTGAGCACCACAATGCCCCCGCCTGTGAAGTATTCAATGGGAATATGGGGAATTATGTCAGATACACACGTGCATTGGGTCAGGATTAGTAGATAAAGAGGACAGTCTACAGGGGTGGTATGTGACACATGTGGTGGGTAAGCACCGTGGATGGTGAGTGTGGTCTGTGATGTGGATGCCCCATGGTCCCCAATATAGCCACAATGGGAACAAGGCTCACTCCAACTCCCACTGACAACAGCAGTCCATATCCTGAAGGTGCCAGGTCTGGTGACTGAGCAGGGGGAGCATGTTGGCCGTGTGAATGTGTACTGGGTGCCTCAGATGGATGTAGCACATCCCTCATGTGTCTGTAAAGCCTGGTATGGAACAGACCTAGATCTGAGCTCAGGGGACAGGGACATGTTGGTGTGTGGCCGAGGGGGGTGGGACAACATCCCCTGGGTGGTTCCACCTGATGGTATGGCTGTAACAGTACACAAGGAGGCCCCAGGTTGGCACACACATGTGATGTGGCCAGGTATCCTGGTCAGATGAGTGTGGAGAGGTAGATCAGCATGCTAATGGAACATATACATGTTAATGTGTCACTGTCATAGTACATATGTAGGTAGGTAGTAATAGTCTACACAATCCCAGTACATGTCCAACAGCATGCATAGAACCCCCCTATAACACAGACTGTCAGATGTGCAGCAATCTCAGAGCAGCCATACCACTGGCATATATGCAACCATAGTGGCCCTTATAATGGCTTGCAAGTGAATAGTCTGTAACAGGCCCACAATGTTTGTGTCCACACAGGGGACATGGCTACAATCACATAGCAGAAGGTGTGGTATACTGCACAATCTGTCCAAATGGTAGTTAAGCTGTAGCCATACCTAATGAGTTGTGTGTATAGTATGTTGAAGCTGATATGGGGGGGTGACAGAGATGTGTATTATGAACCGTGGTAACCTTGCCATATGAGTCACTCAGGCCTGTTCCCATCCTCATGTTTTTCAGGCATGATGGCAGACAGCTGCCTACCAACTTATTCTGAAGAGGAGAATGAAGTGATAATCAGCCACCTGGTACTGAACTACCAGATCCTGTTTGGCAGGACAGCAGTGGAACAGCAGAAGCAGACCACCCTGTGGAATGATCTTGGCCACAGGGTCAATAATGTCAGTCTGTGTAACTGCAGTTATGAGCAGGTCTGGCATCATTGCACCGACCTGCTTCCCAATGCTCATCGACATGCTGCTGCAGTCCAGGGGGATCACCTTGCCACAGGGGAGGGCATGTCATCCATCCCCCCGACACATGTGGAGGAGCTCCTGGCCAGCCTCGTGGCACCTGCCCATCCTGAACAACATCTACCACTGGACCCCTTTGTGGAGGTGGGTGTCACCCACACAACAGCTGAGGAGCATGCAGGTAAGGACACAGGGCACATCAGTAGACCACTGTTGTGTAAATATCTACAGTGGTACATGTAGATCATGCATATCTGATATGTTATACAAAGAATGTGTTGCTGCATTGTAATGATAATCATATGTCCAGATGTGGTAGTATTGTGTGTATTTATGGTAGTACTGCACCCAGCCTGTAGCAGTGCCACAGGTGTGGGCACTGACATTTCATCTCTCACCCACTTATGTAGGTCCCTCCGCAGTAACAGCAAGGCAGCAGCCTGAAGCTGGTGAGTAAGTATTATGTAGATGCATACCAACACACCGGACTTGTAATGGTGATGTAATATTCCAAGCACACATCTAACACACCTACCCTGAATGCATGCTGTACATGTGCATGTATTGTTGATGTGAAATGCATGTTCTCACAGGGACGGACATGATGGGGTATTGAAAGGATATGTCACACACCTGCATGACAACTAACATCCTGTCATTACAGAATGTGTCCACAGGGGGTAACATATTGTTGGTAGATATGGCCTACAGTAGCGACATATTCTGGACAACACCCATATACAGTGCAAAACCAGTGTACATACTTGTAGGGCAATGCCAACTGCTGCTGAGATACACTATGGCATACAGCATTACACTAGTCCACACTATCAGCTGGGTCTAAGCTGCAACATATAGTGTGCAGTGTATGGGACACTGCAAGCTGACACATATGTGTAGGGCTTACCTATCATGCACCTGCATAAATGCTGAGGGGGGGTCTCAGTATGAAACACCAGTGCACTGCAGCAGGGATCCTAAGGATGGTAGGAATGGCTCTATCTGCATATAGTAGGTCCAGGACCTGTGGCAGCCATAATCCTACCCACACTGCGATAGTGATGACATTGTGTGAACACCATGGGATGTGCACATGAGTGGACCTTACAAACATGCAGAATAGGGGGGCATGTGTAGGGTAGGCTGAACATACACTGGCAATTGTGGAAGGCCCACATTGGTATACCCCTGCCATGAGCAGTGACTGCTGTTGTACACACAAGAGGTGTGATAAACCATCATGATAGGGGTGTGCACACACATCCCCACATGGTGTGTATGCATCGCAGTCAGCAGCCGCACACCTACCACAATCTGTAAACACTGCATGTGAATATACAGGACATATGTTACATACTGGGTGTGTGTACAGCTAAGATCTGCAGTGCCATGGTCCCATGCCAGATCAAGGATGTGTGTGTTAAAGCGATGATGGTGAGTACACCCCCCATAACCATGGTATGCTGTGATGGTTGTCAGTGTAAGCATTTCTACAGTGGCCATACATGGCCTGTTGATGTTGACAGCTGTAAATCAGACAACTGGGATTCACCAATGACAACAGTCACCATATCATCCCAGGTATGTGTTGCTGAATCACATAGGGGCTGTGAGAGGTACAGCTGGCATAAGTGACATGGTACTACACATTCCACAATGGGTTGGACACCTGTGAGTTGTTGGGCACAGTACATGGCATGATGCAGAAAAGGTGCACAGCAATAATGTGTACATGGGTGCAGAGGTATCCAGGGGAATACTGCTGCTGTATGGTGTGAGTATAGCTGAACCGCATGCTATTCTGTACCATATGTCTTGCATGTTGGCAGATGGGTAATTGGAGGACTGTGTGTATGATTATTATGCATCCTCAACTGCATGTGTGTGTGTGTGTGTGTGTGTGTGTGTGTGTGTGTGTGTGTGTGTGTGCATCCTGGTGGTTAGTTTGCCTGCATGGCCACTCTGGTGAAGTGGTGGGAAGTATATGCATGTATGATGCATGTGTGCATGTGTGTGTGGTCATGTATGCACATGTGTGATTGTGGAATGTTCATATGGCTGTACCCCCCTTTGTGACCATGTAGTACATGGACATGGAGTGCCACATTGCACACCAGGAATACATGTCATGTACTCACAGGACAGCACATAGTATAATATGGCCTATAGCTTGGATCAGGCATTCAGAGGGAAGGTAGACCCCAGGTACACACATAATGTTGCTGTCAGTGGGGAGGTCACCTACAGCCCATGTATGCAGCTCTACAGATGCATTGGGGAAGGAATTGTCAACACCAAGGAGTGTATTCACATATTACAGCTGACACATGATGGGCTGATGGAGCAGCATATCCCACATGTACTGAGCATTAGATACACGACACACAAGTGGGAGGTATTATGGCTGCAACATAGTAGCCCACATATATAGGGGCCATGCACATCATTCCAGCCATACAGAGTGTGCATATCGAATTACAGCACTGGGGCCATGTTACTCCACTACATACGGGTCAGGTTACTGGATGTGTGTGTTTGTGTGTGTGGTCATGTATGCACATGTGTGATTGTAGGATGTTCATATGGCTGTATCCTCCTTTGTGACCATGCAGTACATGGACATGGAGTGCCACATTGCACACCAGGAATACCTGTCACGTACTCACAGGACAGCACATAGTATAATATGGCCTGTAGATTGGATCAGGCATTCAGAGGGAAGGTAGACCCCAGGTACACACATAATATTGCTGTCAGTGGGGAGGTCACCTACAGCCCATGCATGCAGTTCTACAGATGCATTGGGGAAGGAATAGTCAACAACAAGGAGTGCATTCACATATTACAGCTGACACATGATGGGCTGATGGAGCAGCATATCCCACATGTACTGAGCATTAGATACACATGACACACCAGTGGGAGGTATTATGGCTGCAACATAGTAGCCCACATATATAGGGACAATGCACATCATTCCAGCCATACAGAGGGTGCATATCGAATTACAGCATTGGGGCCATGTTACTCCACTACACACAGGTCAGGCAGGTAATGTAGCAACAGGCCTTGTGTCATGGCTGCTTGTGTGGGCATTTAGAGGACTGTGATGTTAATGAGTTGTAGCAATGTGTGTATGTTAACAAGTGTGATGCAGGATGGGGTAACACATGGACATATACGTGGGGCTGTCTGTAAAGGCATGGACAGGTAGGTAGTATGGAGATGTGTGTGTGTACTGTTAAGCAATTCTGTACAGGTTTTAAAGTGCGGTTATTGTTTTCCCCCACAGGTGGCAAGGTGGGTCAGGGTCCCTCCTGCACCCAATCTGAGGTAGGTGTCTATACAGACACTGATGATGATGATGATGATAATGGTGAGACACAGGTGGGGTTGTCAGGGGTCGACACTGCACATACATTTGACATCCCCCTTTTAGCCACCCCACCCCCACACAGTTACAGTGCCTATACCCACCCCAGCACCAGTGACCACAGCAGAGGGATAGCTGGCTTTTAGTGGCATTGCACAGGAAAGTCTGGCAACCATGCCTACTGTGTCCAGTCGCAGCAGGCATAGCCAGATGTCTGGCAGGCTGCCACATAGGCAGATGTCCCAGGGTGCTCATGGTAGAGCTGCTGGACATCATGCCCCTGGCATAGGCAACATAGATGCAACCAGCAGACTTATGTTCCAGGGTGTAATGGCAGCGCAGGCACATATCGAGCATTACACCAGACAGGGCCTTAGGCTGCACAGGGCTGCACTTGCTACTGTAGGCGACAATCTCCATGAAGTGGCGACTGCCATTTGTGCTTCTAATGACCAAGGGGATAGATGGCATGATGATCTGATGGCCCTCATCAGCCGTGGTGTGTCAGTGCTTTGACATGTGGTGGGGATGCGGCAACACCCATGTGGACATGGCCCAGCAACGCCAACAGCTGGCACTCAGAGTGGGCATGCTAGGACACCAAGGGGCTCCCATAGTGGCAGTAGCAGCCCCGGCAGTGCGGGGGTGTGCTGTCCACACCACACCACAGCAGGCCACCTGCATGTGGTCTTGGCCAGTCCCAGGAGAGATGTGGTATTAATGGGCAAATGTCATCAGCAGGTGAGATTAGCACTTCAACGTCTGTACTTGCATGTGCCCGTGGAACCCCTGGCAGGCACAGTCCACATGTCCGTGGCCAGAGGCAGTGAACTGCACACCCTACCAGGTATGGTCTGTAGCTGTTCATAAACACCTGTGTAGGACAGCCACAAGGTAGAACTGTGTGCATGCATACCCACACACTAATCAAACACACCTAGGGCACTTCATACTTACACACACCACATCAACTCAGCCAGATCCACAGAATACACCCATCATCCACACACATGGTGTCAAATGTATGGCCCACCCTTGGCCTCTGGCAGACCAACACCACACCCTGTGCATATGATAATACCTGTGTCCCATCCCTCTCATCCATATCATCGATGCAGGGACAGGCTGATATGGTTCTGATTCACAGGGTGAGTGTACACCAGTGTACCACAGTTCTGCAGTGTAACATGTTGTAGGGTGTAGAATGTGAGGCATAATTGGCAGGTAGTCTAGCCGTCCAGCAGTGATGCCTTCTAGCTGTTAGTAATACTGCTGGGTTGTGGTCTATAAACTGATATGCAAGTGTGTTGTAGGTGTACATGTGTCAGCATGAGCATGCCCTCTGCATATGATGATACCTGTGCTCCATCCCTGTCATCCATACCATTGATGCAGGGACAGGCTGATATGGTTCTGATGCACAGGTTGAGTGTACACCAGTGTACCACAGTCCTGCAGTGTAACATGTTTTAGGGTGTAGAGTGTGAGGCATACTTGGCAGGTAGTGTAGCCATCCAGCAATGATAGCTACTAGCTGTTAGTAACACTGTTTGGTTGTTGTCTCTAAACTGATATGCAGGTGTGATGTAGGTGTACTTGTGTCAACATGGGGATGGTCTACAGTCATAATGCTCAATGGGGTATGCCACTGTGCTGACACCATGGCAGTGACATATATGTGGTACAGTCGAATGCATTTCACAGGTTACTATACTTGGTATTGCCTGTGCCTCATGGACAGGTGGCCGACTGAGGCATGTATACCCTGTAACCTGATGTAGACCCATCCACATACACGCACACAGTTACTTGCCAACACTGGGACTAGATCCCTACCTAGCTATGTCGTGATACTGACATGTGTGGCCTACATTGCATAAACACTGCCTTAACCACTCTGTATCCAACAGTCCTTGTTCTGGCCAGCAATAAAATGAGCAGCCCTTGCAGGTTATGAACTCAAGGCCCTTTACACTGAAGTCACAACACATGACCACTATGCCATGACCACTGTGGAGACAGCTGTTGTGTTACCAATACATCTGTCATTACTCAAATTGAATGGTATTGAGCACTTGCCTTTATGTCCTAGATTGTGTAGTCCTTTTCATTAATATCTCTATTGCATCACATATGTTGTTTCATCATAATGTACACATAGCAGATACATATGGTGGGATATATGTGGGAGGGTATATGCAACCATGATGTTTACTCATGACAGGTATATGTTTCTATACATATAGGTATATAGATGTCTACATGTACATACACAGGTATACAGATACATATGTCTGTACATACATCTGTATAGTGCTACATATATATGGCCCTGTGTACACCTCTTCATATGTACATATGTGTACATATCTATACATATATGTATCTATGCATATGTGTATATATAGGAATATGTATATGCACATATAGATATGTGTATATAGCTATATATGTATGCACATCCTATGTGTACAGATATGCCTAGTTGTGTTGGTATATATTTAGATATCTATGACTATAAGTGCATACATATCTATACCGATATACCTACTACTGTTGATATATATGTAGATATCCATATGTTTATGTGCATATGTATCACTATCTGTATATGTGTAGACATATATTGCTCTGTATATGTATATATCTGGGTGTATATATGTATATCTATGTACTTATACATACCCATCTATATATTGATATGTATATGTGTAATCATAGATATATATCTGGATGTATATATGTACAGATGTCCTCACCATATGTCCTAGACACGGAGTGTAGACCTACCCCAGCCCCTAAAATCCCAACGTTGTAGTGCAAGTGGATGTCAGGTATGTATAGCAGGTATATTGGTAGACTATTGCTACTGTAATTGTGATTGTCTTCACAGACATGATGTGTGGGAGGTCACATCTGCTTTACACATGTGTGCCACTGGCTACTGACAGACATCCTAAGGCCACCCTGGTAAAGTACCACTGCTAGCACGCAATGCCCCCGTAGACTGCAGCACAGATATTGGCCAATATATGTGGACATTCTGAAACACTCCTTACAGTCCGGAGGTATACACAGAACCCCTTAGTGCTAAACATGTGTACCATGCATGACAATACGGATGTTAGCAGCCATGTAGATGGGTATAGCACATAACGACTGGTATACAAATGCCACCACAGGTATGCATTCACACACCCCTGTCTGACCTGACACATAATACCACTGGTACAGGGGTGCCATGGCCACATACTACCCATTAGATAGTGACATACATCTGTACAGCATCCCACTGCTCTGTCTGACATACATGACTGTTAAAGGAGACTTGACATCAGTACATCCGGCAAGTATCTCCACATGACATCTCACTGGATAAGTACACTAAGCTACTAGACATGTAACAATGCACTGTGCAGGCTACAGGCAGACTGGCTCATCACTGGCCAACATCTCCTATGGGGGAATGCACATGTACCTACATATATAGCAGGCTCTGCAGGCATGTCACACCACAGGGTAAGCTACACCTATGTGAAGGTGCATACCCACATCCAATGTGAACACAGCAACAGCCACATATGGTAAGCTAGCATAAAAGTACAGTATATGGACTATCTGTTCAACAACATCCTCATATCTGCCACTCAGACTAATCCTACATATACTGGGCTGCCACACGGTGTGGTTTGTTGTCTGTCTGTGGTATGGGACATGTGTGTGTATGGCCCTACAAACATGTAAACCAATACAGTAACATACAGAGAAGCAGCATGTAACATCAGATAGGATGGGACCTATAACAATGACATCTATCACAGTCTGTACGCTGGCTGAAGAACATGTTCACAATACACACACTGTCGACAGTCACCATAGTTACACAGACCTCAGTACTGTACAAACAATCATGGAATGTCCTGGTAATGTCGTCAAATATTACCCGTACTGTACATAACATGTGTAACAGTCTGATATCTCCCTGGCTTGCTATCAGTTATGATGACACTTATGATGGTGTACAGCACACATGCAACTCGTAATGCACGGCATATGTACAAAGGTTGACAGAGCTATGGCTGGAAGCACATACACAGGGACAATATTGACATGTTGCTGTGTTAACCTCATACATGTACTGTCGTAACAGGGTTTGTTGCAACATGTGTCCTTTGAGAGATATGAAGTCAGTAACTGTCAGAGCTTTCACCATCTACAGACTGCAATCCTCACATTACCTTCTGCTGTTCACAGATACATGCTCTGTGGATAACACATGACACCAAGGGCACAACACACTGCCCAGTCTGCAGACGGCCCTGCAGATGTGGATTCCTCAGTACTGAAATGGCAGGTATTACAACATGTAGGACAGCCATATCTACACACACACTGTTAAATCAACATTACTCCACATGCAGTATAGCAGCACTTACAGTCTGTAGTCAGGTCAGGCACATTCCCCTCCTGTGTGTTGCCCTGTTTCCACAGTGTAAGTTGTTAGAGGTAAATCGCCAATCCATCTGGGCTGCATTTTGCCAAATGATAGTTCTAGTTCCTGCCCACAGTGGATGTAAAGGGCCAACACCAAAATGATGTTCCTAGATATTGGAGTGTGTTACCATGCAATTGGCTATGGGAATGTTACCACAGCTGTTCCACATGCACTCAGCTAGAGGAGGACTGCAATTGGTGCAGAGGCCATCAGCTGATCATGACCATCACTTACAAAACACAAGCTGCTGCCTAGCAAAGCAGGTATACATCCCACATCCTCCAGAGAGGGTGTGGGCAGGACAGACAGAGACAAAGTATGTCAGGGAAGGTGTGCGTGAGTAAAATGTAAGCATGTTTCTGCCACACACCTACCAGTACGGGGTTTCAAACACCTGACTGCTATGCATAGCTATCACATGTGTATACAGTTATTGCATGCGCCACATAGCTTACATGTTGGTGAGCTGTCCAGACATATATGTGCTGGTGAGTGACATCTGCAACACTGTTGCGGTACAGTAGGTATAGCACATGAACCTGTCCATATTAACAGGTGTCAGCGTCAACACAGCCACACTCTGTATGGGACTCATACACATTGCCACACTTGGCAGGGTAATGAATACACTTCCTAACCAGTTACCTTGCCACAATACAGTAATGCATAGGTATGAATTGGCCCACAGGGGTTATCCTGGGGTTCTATGGTCAAAGGGTATGTGATGGTGTCTGACATTAGAGAGCATGCTTCAGTGTGACACTGAGTGTGGTACTGGGTGTGAGTGTGGTCGGAAACATCATACACCACACACATACAGATACAGGGTGTTAGTATCAGTGTGCATGTGTGCATTGCTTCATGGATGTGTAGTGGTAGATGATCCCAGATGGCTGTACAAGGCTAGGTGAGGGGTATACCTTGACACCAGGCCACATGAGAATGGTCTGCATTATGGCTAAGGGGTGTAGTGTCTGGAATGGACCACACAGGTAGGTATAGCTTACACCATCCAGTCTTCTGGGTTACTATTTTGCGTGGCCAGTGCTGTGGAATGCTTGGCATGTATGTGTTCTATATGCCATGACATGGACGGTGTTTGTGATGCACACACATCCCACATTCATGTACAGTGGCATGTGGAAGTGTACCTGGTTTATCTGGCCCATGTTGTGTATACAGAATGTAATCATCAGCTGTGACAGTCCCGCCCTCATGTGGTGGGGCCAGGTAATGGACAGCTGATTGACCCTGCGCCTACATTGGTAGCATGCTACAGGTATTCCTTGGTGTCAGTGGCATCTGTTCATATAGGGCATGTGTGTAAGGCATAGTATGTCCTTTGCGGATCACATTTGATGGAACCACAGTTGTTGCAGGCATCCGGTGGGTAACATACTGAAGGCGCTCTGTCTGCAACTAGGTGCCTATCATATTGCTGGACAGGGTGCCATGGCCTCTGTAGGCCACTGCATTCACACCATTGTTACTATCGGTTGCCAATATGCAGTGTACTACACACATTTTGGCTGTTGCCTCGCCATGTGTGTGTGTATAAGACATGGGTTGAGAGTATGCTCTGGGTAATACTGGGGTTGCTAACTATGATTGCCTGGCCTTGTTGTCACATGTATGGGTATGGATATGCACCCCAGCTTCTTGGCTATTTCACAGCTGCTTTCCCTGTACAGTGGACATTGTGATATGTACTAGGGCCAGCATATAAGAAAATTGCAAAACCCGCTACACATTGGGCCCAGGTGTCACACACGCACTCCCTCCTCCACAAGTTACTAGGTACAAACACACACACACACACACACACACACACACACACACACACACACACACACACACACACACACACACACACACACACACACACACACACACACACACACACACACCTGTCATGTCCAGGAGTAGAACCCGTACCTAACTAGTTTATTACATTATAGCACTACGCAGTTACAGTGCACGCCACGGTGATTACTGAAGTACTCCTTCCCCAAAGGTGTATATCACATTGGCAGACATCAGCAAGATTGCCAAAGTAGGGCATTTGACATGTATTGAGTGCGACTAGCCTAAAATGCATTGCTCCCTACACAGACATTGGAACACACACAAAACATCCAGAACTGCCATGAGTGGGTATAAAGCCCTATCAGGGTTCTGAATCACACTATAGCAGTACGCAGTTATGCCACGTGCTATGGAGATTACTGGGCTACAACCTTCCCAGAGGTGTATTACTAGGTGGATGACATCCGCTGCCTTGCAAACATTGAGCATTTGGATTGTGGGGGGTGTGGCTAGCCTAAAATGCATTGCTCTCTACACAGACAGACACACACACAGTTGCCATGTCTGGGGATAGAACTCCTACGGTGTACTACTAGGTGGATGACATCAGCTGCCTTGCAAAGGTTGAGCATTTGGATTGTGGGGAGTGTGGCTAGCCTAAAAAGCATTGCTCTATACAGACACACACACACACACACACACACACACACACACACACACACACACACACACACACACACACACACACACACTTGCCATGTCTGGGGATAGAACTCTTGCCAAACTAGTTTATCACACTACAGTGGTGCGCACTTAGAGGACACGCTACAGAGATTACTGGGCTACAGTTTCCAAGAGGTGTACTACTAGGTGGATGACATCAGCTGTCTTGCAAAGGTTGAGCATTTGGATTGTGGGGAGTGTGGCTAGCCTAAAAAGCATTGCTCTCTACACAGACAGACACACACACACACACACACACACACACACACACACACACACACACACTCACACACAGTTGCCATGTCTGGGGATAGAACTCCTATCTAACTAGTTTATCACACTACAGCGGTACGCACTTACAGGATGCACTATGGAGATTATTGGGCTACAACTCTCCCAAAGGTGTATTTCACATTGGATGACCTCAGTGGGCTTGTCATAGTAGGGCTATGGGGAGGGCAGTGTGTGTGTGCATAGACCATTACCCATTCATGTAGGGGTTGACACGCCATATGCGGACACACACAGGGTCATATTTCACAGGTACATGTATACAGTTGCTAGATGACTATTTCCTTGTACAGTCATGTTGCAAAGCTGGCACATGCATTACATGGTCTGTAATGCTGACAGATACTGGTGGCTAGTATCTGCAGTGAGTGACATCTGCACCTCATGTGTTTGGGGCCCTTTGGCTGTGTGCTGGGTGGGACAGGTCTGGATGTCTCCTTGTCAAAGTCACCCTTTCCACACATCTATGTCCCTCTACCTTTGGCTTATTATAGTGTGTTGCCCTTACATATATGTCTGTATTCATATCCACTGTGTGTGCAAGGCATGAGTGGTGCATACTGACGGGTGTCTGCACTAACAGCTACAACTGCCAGATATGTCTGGCCCACTGGTGTTTGCAGACATGGCCATCATGTGTTTGTGTGTGAGTATGCCCAGTATGACCTTTCAGTATGTTGTTGCCTTACATTGCCTTCATTTCTCTAAGTGTATGAGCATGTCCAGTATGGCCATCTGTACTGCATGTGTGGGTCAAGTCCGGGTAGTTTGTACTGCAGTGCTGACCTTTGTGTTGTATGATGACAGGTAGCATGCTGACTCTGCAGGGTATCCATCCATCATTTGGTATTGACTGTTACTACATTTCAACATAGTGGGGGGGGACACACCTGACTATTTCTGCAGCTCTACACAGGATTGGGAGGGGCACACCTGACTGTTACTATATTTTTATGTAGGTTGGGGGGATGGCACACCTGACAATTTCTACATTTCTACACATGATTAGGGGGGCACACCTGAATGTTACTATATGTCTACATAGGATGGGGGGCACACCTGACAATTGTACATATTTGCTGGGACTGTACTGGTATGTTGGGTACTCCATTTCAGTCTGTAGTCTTACCTATTATGCTGGCTAGAGGCATACCAGTGTACTACAGATCATGGCTTTGGTTGCCCTACATATTATTGTCTGACTTCCTTTCCTTCAAACCTGACATCTCACTGCCTGACCTGCTGTGGTCTGTCTGTGTAGGCGTGGGGGGGGGGGAGGTTAACCATAGCCATCATTCTGGGGCCATGGCATAGGCTCTGTTTGGGTTTGTCTACACCTGTCCTGCTGCCTGGCACTGTTGTTGGATATGTGAACCATCCTGACTGGCATGTGTAGGTCATATTGACACACATGTTGCTCAGCACATTTCTTGCAGTGGGTTTTGCCACCCTGTGTAGTACTGGCTATTATGGTAAGTCCAGTATGTGATACAGATGTCATGGTGCCACTATGGGTGTCTACTGTCTGCTGGTATAACATCCAGCCTCCCATTTCCCTTGCATGCTCATATCCATACCATAGCTACAGGTAACGATACATTCTACTCCATATGGCAATTGGTAGGTTGATTGACTTACCTTGTGGGCATGCCAAGCTTGCAGATGGTGCTGGTGGGCTGCCTATGTTAGATGCACATAGTACACTCCCTATACATGGTTGAGCACAGGTAGTGTCATGTTTGGCATCCCTTTTACTGTATGTGCGAGTCTGATAGAGGTGTCATTCCCTAGGTCCCTACTGTGTCAGTGTATGTTGCCTCTTTGCCAAGGCCAGGGCACGCCTCCTTCTGCCTACTGGGGCAGGCTCAGGTTGTTCCTCCTCCAGGTCACTCTGTGCCTGTGCAGGTCTTGGCATTGGTGGGGGGGCTGTGTGGCCCTGCCCCATGCTGTTCCTGCTGCAGCTGTTTCTGCAGGATCATGTTGTGTAGCATAGCACATACCATAACAATCTGGGTACATGTAGCTGGTGAATACTGCTGGGCTCCACCAGATGTGTCCAGACACCGGAACCATGACCTGAGCATCCCAAACACATGCTCTATTATAAGTCTGGCATGTGCGTGTGCCTCATTATGGCATTGTTGTTCAGGTGTGTGTGCAATTCTGATGGGTGTCATCAGCTATGGCTCCAGTGTGTACCCAACATCCCCTACTAGGTGGCTGTAGAGGATGTCCCCATTGGCAAATCTCTGGTACAGCTGTGTAAGATGCCATATGTGGGAATCATCATAGCTTCCAGGGCAGCCTGCACACACATTCAGTATAATGCCCTGGGCATCACATATGACCTGGCAGTTGATGGAGGGGATGCCCTTGCAGTTGATGTAGGCTCTACCCTGCTCACCGAGTGGTGCTTTGATGCATATGTGCATGCAGTCTATAGCACTCACTACCCCAGGGTATTCTGCTATTTGGTGGAAGAGATGCATATTGATGGTCAACACCTCATGAGTGTTGAGGAAATATACATGCTCACTGACATGTGCTGACATGACATCCAGGAACTGGTGGAATACTCTGGATGATGATGCCTGTGAGATCACCATGATATCCCCAGTTGTGCTTTGGGAGGTACCTGTGGCTAGTATACCTAGGCCTACACATACCTTGGTATCCACTGGGATAGATATCCCTCGGTCACTTTGGTGTGACAGGTGAGCCCAGCACAGCTCAACACATTGCTGTAGGAGGTCTCTGTCCACCCTACAGCACTCCACTATCTCCAGCTCATGTAGCCCCTGGTAGGTTACCCTGGGTCTGTATACTCTTCTCCGTATCCTCATTGTGGGTTGTTTGGCAGCATTCACATCCCCAACACCCTCAGGCTCTTGCACATGTTGTTCTATGTTGCCTGCTGCAGCCTGTCTCATTTTGTAGGTTTGCTAGTTAAAATTTCCCCACTTGTATACATCGGTGGTGTAGAGTGTGGGAAAAAACAGAGGGGAAGGTGTTTGGATAATTTATAGTAGTGTTCTGGGCTGGGCTGGTCTGCTGCCTGTGTAGCTGGCTGATTCTGATACATTTCACCTGCCAGCTAAGCTAGTTCTCCTTGATTTCCTTCCTACTGCTGTTTTCCCTTCCCATTGCCTTCCTGTTTACGCCCGTGCGTGTGCCGTGCAGAGTGCTCAAATGTGCACACTGCTGCTATTTCCTGGTTTAACCTCTTTTTTTCTTCCTGTATGACCTGGTGCATGTCGCGCACTCCCACTTAGGCTTTGGAAAGACTGTTGGGCAGATTTAGACACCCCCCCAGCTTAGCTGTGCTTAGCTAGGAGCAACCCCGAGCCACAGGGCTCCAATTTGCTTACAGTATGCCTGACACACCCCCCCATGATGTCACCTACCTCTTAGGCTTGCACCCAGCTATTCATACGCTTACACTGTTGTGACCTGCCTCACATCCTGGGGAAAACTGGGATCCATTATCCTTCCCCTCATTTGCATAGGATTGCCAGCTAATGCATAGTTACATGTCTCACACTGAGCCTCCCCCCTTAGCAATCACTACTCACTGGCCATGTTGTCTTCTGCCTCCCATTGACTTGCATGGCAGAATACTGACTTTAATTAGAATGCTTAATTTATATTCGTTATGTTATTTTCCCCCCGATCTCATTTGCGCTGCCCTATGATTAAACAGCCGGGATCGGCTAATAGGAATTAAAAGTTGTTTTTTTTTAAATTTTTGTACTGTTTGCAATACCAATGGCCTTATACTTGGCCATTGGCATGCTTACTACATGATATGCAGCTTTTATTTGGGGCTGTCATAGCTCTGTTTTGGATTTTGCAGACATGTACTCGGTTACTAACCGAGTACATTTCTGCTGATTGCACTAGTCCTACATGGATGGTCGCAAGCTTCCTGGATCACAAATTCACCTTGTTTGCATGGATTTCTCCTGCAAATGAGGTGATTTGCATACGAGGGCTTCGTCCGTGCAAGGTTAGTGCAGGAGCGCTCGTGCATGCCCCTGCAGGCTGTTCCTGGATTGCACGGCGGACATATTGCCTGCTTGGGCTCCTGCACCAATCTTGCATGCTGTGCAAGCTTTTGAGAATTCGGGGGCATGTGTCACAAAAGGTGATACTGCCAACACAGCTATCTGGAATTTTGTAAATAATTATATGTCATTTGTGAATATAAACATGATTTATATAGGATGCTTGTGTTACAATTGTATTAGAACTGTATGTCATGAGTATATCAAACTGGTCTGTACAGATGTGTGTTAAAAAGTTTTTTCCAAAGTGCTGTTTGAAATGTAATGACAGTGTGCCCTGCTGGAAGAGAGCAGAAATGCACATGCACTATTGTAACTGTTTAAATTTGTATATTTTAACAGTGGAAATTGGAATACAGGAGGTTAACTTCAGAAAAATACCAGAAATTAAATTACTTGCAATAAAAGATGGTATCTGTCAGTTTTCAATGCATCTAGACACAGAGTCTGTGCTAAAAATCTTTCTGTATTGTCTTTGGAGTGAACAAATTACTAGTTTTGAAATGTGAAGGAATGCGATTGACTTCCAGCATCTGCCAAATATCTGAGGTCTATGTATTTTCACAGGTAGATATTAAATACTGCCAGATTCCAGTGGTGAGGGTTTCACCTGGGATAGAGTCAGAGGACAAGCAATTATGTCATTCTTCAAGCTATCACAGCAGTAATATTTGAGATAGTAATCTGAGGAGTCTCTTAGAGAGAGAGAGAGAGAGAGAGAGAGAGAGAGAGAGAGAGAGAGAGCATTCTATATTCTGTCTTGGCCCTAACAACTACAGGAACCATTCACCACACATCTGCTTTTCTGTGATGAAGTAAGTTACTAGGGAATAGTATAGTATATAGTATATAGTGTTAGATATAGTCAGGAATATAGTGGAGCTTAGTTTAAATATTTTTCTTTATTTATTTGAGACTGTCCTGCAATGTTTTTTTAAATATTTCCTGTGATTTTGAGCTCTGATGTCACTGTGAATATATATAGAATATTTTCTTGTTTTTTTATTACTTACTATTAAATATATTTAAACCTTTCATTGTGGCTGATCTGTCTAGAGATATTTAAGTTTTGAGAGTACTTGCATATTTATTTGGTGACACTGTGTGGGCCACTCCTAATAGCTGTGCTCTTGGTCAAACTACCATTTGTATTAATATCAACATTACAGAATAAGATTGGATACCCTTTGTTAAGGGCCTTAAAGTAGCTGATAAGAAGTTGGCTGGTGGCAGTGATAACCACCTTATAGTCTGGTCAAAGGGAGCATAGCTAGTAAACCTGTTCCAGCCTTTCCCAGGTGTGTGTGTGTGTGTGTGTGTGTGTGTGTGTGTGTGTGTGTGTGTGTGTGTGTGTGTGTGTGTGTGTGTAAATCAACCCACAAAGAGTGTGTTTGTCAGCTACTTGGGCAGGGATATGAAGTACTGGTTGGACAGAGAGGCTGCTGGAGGTCTTGGCTTGGCCACTTGGCTGAGATCTCAGCTCTATAGCTGTGCCAGTTGGGATTATTATTGGGGATCTGGAAAGAGGGAGAAACCAGTCCTGGACTTTCTGTGGTCTCAGTCTGCTCTTAAGGGAAATTGTACTTGATGCAGAGAACTGCATTGGGAAATAGTGTGTGTATTTGTCATCCTCTCAGTGGACATCCCCGACTGGTGCCAGTGGTGAGGATTGAGGCTCCTTGATTACTGGACCAGTGATGGGTCATCACATTTACTGGCTTGCAGTGGTGGGATATCCACATACTGGGATTCAGTGGTGTGGATATTGAACTCCTGTAGCCTGTAAACAGTGGCCACTAAAGAAGGTATTTGCACTCTCAAGCAGCCACACAGTAGACATTCAGATTTTCATATCACAAGAGTTTTATTTATTTTGTGTTTGCTTAGATAGTCAGGGAGAGCAGGCAATGATGTCAGCAGAGGAGAATGGCAAGCTGACAAGGAGCCACTTGACTGAGATGTGCCAAGACAAAGGACTGGTACATGCCAACCTGACTAAAGCAGAAATGATTGCAGCCTTAGCCACAGTTACATCATCACAGTACAGCAACCAGGAAGACAACCAGACTGGCCTTGGGGATGTACAACTCTCAGAAAATGGACAGTTCAACTTTGCCTTAGAGGACTTAAAAATCCATCTGGAGTTAAAGACACTTGAACTGGTGGCCAAATGTTTGGAAATAGAATCAGCAGAAAGAATTCGGCATTTGGAGGCTGAAGAAAATGAGAGATTGCGGCAGGAGAAACAAATGGAATTAGAAACAGCAGAGAGACTGTGATGTCTGGAAACTGGGGAAAATGAGAGGCAGAGGCAACATGAAAAGGAGATGCTGACTCTTCACCAGGGTCATGAAGGTAATGGGGAAGGGAATAACCAAACCCCAGAAGCTGCAAAGGTCAGTAAATTTCTTCCACAATTTACAGAGGGTGAAAATGTTGATAGTCTTATTCATATGTTTGAAAGGGTATGTAAATAGTATAATGCTGACCAAGGGATCTGGGTATGGTTTCTGACCCCCTTACTCCATGGTAAAGCTGTAACAGATGTTTCTAAATTGTCTGATACTGATTGCTTAAATTATAATACAGTTAAACATTGTTTATTAGAGTATTTTAAGTTAAAACCTAAAGCTTTAAGAAAACATTTTGTGAGCATAGACGCAAGGCAGATTAAAGTATATGTGAATATATTGCTGTACTAAATACTTATTTTCATAGGTGGGTCAGTGGGTGTCAGGTCACCACTTATGAAGGGCTGGCAGACCTTTTGGTGAGAGAGCAAGGCCTTAGCACTCTGCCTGAGGACATGAGAATCTGGTGGGCAGATAGGGAATGCAATACTGCAGATGAGTTATGGAAAAAGGGAAACCTATACCTAGCAAGCAGGACATCACTGCACAGGAAAGGGATCTCTAGTGCTGGTCATAAGTCTAAGGGAACCCATGGTGGACAGCATACATTGCCCCAACAGAGTCAACCAGTAACAGGGGAAGCCACTAGTTCAGGTGCATGACCAGGATCAAGGGTTAAATGTTTTAAATGCAACCAGTGGGGCCATTTAACATATAGATGTCCATGGAGGCAAGGTCGGGAACAAAAGGTGGGAGAGCCAGTAAGTGGGAATGACAGAATGTCAGCAGTAAGTTGTCTGGAGACAACAAGGATACCAAACTACCACAAGAGGTTATATCCTATCTTAGTAGATGGGAAACAGGCCACTGCTAAGATAGGCACAGCCTCTGACTGGACCATTGTGAAGCCTGCAATGGTTAAACAGGAGCACTACTTGTTTGGGCAGTCTACTCCAGTCAGAGCTTTGGCTAGGGTTCACCTTGACTGGGAGGGTGGAAAAAGAAGCAAGCAAGTAGGTGTGCTTGAGGATATGATTTTGATAATGCAGTACCTTGTGTGCATGCAGTTACATGCAGTAAGGCTTGGAGACAAGCATGTGGGTCTGGTAGCCTGGGGTCCCAGACAGACTGCTCACTTGAATCCAGAACTGGTGAGGTGGTTACTTCAGAGAGGGAGCTACCATGTAGCAGAGAGACTGAAGGTGGGCCACAGCTGCTTAAGGGTACTGATGTTCCCTTGGACAGAGTGACTGCAAGGGCAGAGGTGAGCAGTAGTACCAAGGCTGGAAGTGAGGCACAGCTGTCAGAGGATACCAGACTTCCTGTGGGAGGGGAGCTGGGAAGGGTTACAAAGAGAGAGTTCAGACAGGCTCAGCTCTCAGATACTACATTACAAAGCTTGAGGGAGGTAGCCAGGGAGGCACCTGACTGTCAAGGAAAAGGGGAATCTGTATACTGGGACAAAGGGTTACTGTATAGAGAATGGACCCCTAAGGGAGGGCTACAGGGTGAGAGAATACAGCAGTTGGTAGTTCCCACAGCCTACCATCTGGCACATCTAGCCATAGCCCATGACATTAACTTTGTAGGTCATATGGGCATAAAGTGTACAAAGAGACATATTATGCAGAACTTTTATTGGCCTGGGTTTTCCAGGGATGTAACAGAGTACTGCAGGACCTGTGAGCAGTGCCAAAAAGTAGGCAAGGCAGGACAAGGCGAAAGCTCCTTTGATGCCTTTGCCTGTGACTGAAGAGCCATTTCAGAGGGTAGCTATGGATATTGTGGGGCCTCTGAGTACCCCAAGTTCCACAGGGAAGAAGTATATCCTAGTGGTAGATTGTGCTACCAAATACCCTGAGGTTGTAACCTTGTCCTCCACTGAAGCAGAAAAGGTGGCAAATGTTTCATTAGAGATTTTCAGCAGGGTAGATGTCCCAAAAGAAATACTGACAGAGGTGCCAATTTCATGTCAGACCTACTCACTTGTCTGTAGAAGCACTGTGGGGTGAAGCACCTAAAGGCCCCCCCATACCATCAAAAAGACTAATGGCCTGGTGGAGAGGTTAAACTCTACACTAAAGACCATGCTACGGGCATTTACAGACCAGTTTAAGAGGGAGTGGGACAAATATTTTCCCCATCTGTTGTTTGCCTACAGAGAGGTGCCCCAGGAATCCACAAGTTTTTTACCTTTTGAGTTGCTGTATGGACGTAAGTTGAGGGGACTTCTCGATTTGATTTGAGATGAGTAGCAGAGTGAGTGTGAATCCCACAAGGAGTCTGTAGTGGCATATGTCCTAAACCTCAGGACACAGCTCATGGAACTCATGGGCTTGGCCCAGGAGAGCCTGGCAGAAGCCCATCAGAAGAAAAAGGTCCGGTATGACATGAGTGCTCGAGCTAGACAGCATGTTGTGGGGCAGCAGGTTACGGTTCTCATTTCTGTCAGATACAACAAGCTGCAAGCAGGTTGGGAGGGAACCTTCAAAGTGGTAAGGAAGGTCAGTGATGTTAACTACATGGTAGAACCGCTAGGCAGGAGGTAGGGGCAAAAATTGTACCATGTTAACATGATGAAACCTTACCATGACAGAGAGGCACTTGCGGTGAGTATTTGCAGTGGATGGCAGGAGGACTCTAAGGGGGATCTGTTGACTGATCTCAGTGAGGATCGGACTGAGAACTCAGTGGAAGGGTTAGCAATGTCCCAGTAGCTACCCCCTACCCAGGTTCTAGAAATCTGAGCAGTGTTACAGGATTTTGGAGACATGTTCACTGGGAAACTTGGGTGTACCCACCTGGTGCAGCACCATGTGGATACAGGACCCCAAAGCCCTATTAAGCAGGCCCCTTATAGGGTGCCTGAGAGAGTCAAACAGACTCTGAGGGAGGAAATACAGAAAATGTTGGAACTAGGGGAAATCCAGGTGTCCAGCATTCCCTGGGCCTCCCCAGTGGTGCTGGTGCCAAAGAAGGATGGCAGCATCAGGTTCTGTGTAGACTACAGGAAATTAAATAGTCACACAGTCAGATGCTTACCCCATGCCTAGGACAGATGAAGCCTTAGAGCAGCTGGGTGGGATCACGTATCTTACCACTATTGATCATGGGTTACTGGCAGGTGCCCTTCACTCCCAGTGTTAGAGAGAGGTAAGCCTTTGTGACTCCGTTCAGCTTGTATGAGTTCATGAAGATGCCCTTTGGGATGAAAAATGCCCCTGTGACTTTCCAAAGGCTGCTAGATCATATCCTAGCAGGAGCAGGATATACCACCTTTGCTTATCCGCATGATATTGCCATCTACAGCCATTCCTGGCAAGAGCACCTTCAGCATGTCAGGGAGGTGTTGGGCAGACTACAGAGGCCAAGGTTGACCATTAAGCCCAGTAAGTATCAGGTGAATATGGCAGAGGTCTCCTATCTGGGACATAGAATGTGGAGTGGTAATATCAGGCCAGGACCTGACAAAGTGGAAGCAATTCAGGCATGGCCTGTCCCTGCTACCAAAAAGCAGGTGAGGGCATTCTTAGGGACAGCAGGGTACTACAGAAAGTTTGTCCCTAATTATAGTACCATAGCTGCTTCCCACACAGACCCGACAAGGAAGGTGAACCACAGCATGTGAATGGGCATTCCAGAAGCTTAAAGGAGCTTTGGGAGGACCCCCTATGTTAGCCAGTCCAGATTACATCAAAGAGTTTGCTGTGCAGGTGGATGCTTCAAACTATGGGGGTAGGGGCTTTATTCAGCCAGGTTTCCTCAGAGGGAGAAGAGCACCCAGTGGTATATCTCAGCTGTAGGCTCCAACCCAGGGAGGAATGCTGTGCAGCTGTAGAAAATCAATGTCTAGCCATAGTGTGGGCACTGCAGAAACTTCAGCCTTATCTGTATGGAAGGAAATTCACTGTAGTTACAGACCACAATCCCTTAACATGGCTACATTGATCCAGCCAGCAAAATGTGAAGTTAATAAGGTGGAGCCTAGGGTTGCAGGCATGTGATATGACAGTGTAACACAACAGTAGGGTTAGCAATCCCAATGCAGATGGGCTCTTAAGACAGGGTATGGGGTAATGTATTCCCAGATAGGCTCATCCCTCTCAAACAACGTTTCTCAAGGGTTACTTGAAAAATTAGCTTGAGTCTTCAAAGGGGGGAAGAAGTGTCACAAAAGGAGATATTGCTAGCACAGCTATCTGGAATTTTGTAAATAAGAATATGTCATTTTTGAAAATAAACATGATTTATATAGGATTCTTGTGTTACAACTGTATTAGAATTGTATGTCATGTGTACATCAAACTGGTCTGTACAGGCATGCATGTTAAAAAGTTTTTTGTCTAAGTGCTGTTTGAAATGTAACCACAGTGTGCCCTTCTGGAAGAGAACAGAAATGTACATGCACCATTGTAACTGTTTAAATGTATATATTTTAATAGTGGAAACTGGAATACAGGAGGTTAACCTCAGCAAAATAGCAGAAATGAAATTGCTTTATGGCTACACAATAAAAATGTATCTTTCAACTTTCAATGCAGCTAGACACAGAGTCTGTGCTGAAATGCTTTCTGTATTGTCTTCAAAGTGAACTAATTGCTAGCTTTGAAATGTGAAGGAATGCAGTTGTTTTATAACTTCCAGCATCTGTCAAAGCTCTGAGGTCTATGTATTTTCACAGGTAGATGCTAAATACTGCCAAGCTTCCAGCAGTGAAGGTTTCACCTGGGATAGAGTCAGATGACAAGAAATTATGTCATTCTGCAAGCTATCCCAGCAGTAATATTTGAGATATTAATTTGAGGAGTCTCTTAGAGACAGAGCATGCTGTATTCTGTCTTAGACCTAACAACAGGAACCATTCAGCACACATCTGCCTTTCTGTGATCAAGTAAGTTACTAGGGAATACTATAGTATATAGTATATAGTGTTAGATATAATCAGGAATATAGTGAAGCTTAGTTTAAATATTTTTCTTTATTTATTTGAGATTGTCCTGCACTAATTTAAATATTTCCTGTGATTTTGAATTCTGATGTCACTGTAAATATCCACAGAGTATTTTCTTGTTCTTTTATTATTTATTATTATTTATTATTAAATATATTTAAATTGGGGCAGCCAAAGTGGTGCAGCAGTTAGCATTGCCGGCTCATAGCAAGAGGTTCTCCAGTTCTATCCTTAGCTGGGGTGCCTTCTGTGCAGAGTCTGCATGTCCTCCCTGTGGTCACGTGGGTTTCCTCCGGGTGCTCCGGTTTCCTCCCACATCCTAAAGACATGCTGTAGGTGGACTGGACACACTAAATTGGCCCTAGGCATGAGTGTGTGCGTGTGTGTGCCTTCTGTGGAAGGTTGGGCACCAGGCTGGCAACTTGACACTGTAAAACTCCACTGCCAATCATGAGTGGATGGTGATCTGCTGTGGTGACCCCTAACCAGAAAAAGCCAGAAGAAGAAGATTAAATATATTTAAATCTTTCATTGTGGCTGATCTGTCTAGTGATATTTAAGTTTTGCGAGTACTTGCATATTTATTTGGTGACACTGTGTCGGCCACTCCTAATAGCCTTACTCTTGGTCAGACTACCATTTGCATTAATATTAACATTACACAGTAAGATTGGACATCCTTTGTTAAGGGCCTTAAAGTAGCTGATAATGAGCTTGCTGGTGGCAGTGATAACTACCTTATAGTCTGGTCAAAAGGAGGCATAGCTAGTAAACCTGCGTCAGCCTTTCCCAGGTGTGTGTGTGTGTGTGTGTGTGTGTGTGTGTGTGTGTGTGTGTGTATGTGTAAATCAAACTCAAAGAATGTTCGCGTCAGGTAGTTGGGCAGGGACATGAAGCACTGGTTGGACAGAGAGGATGCTGGAGGTCTTGGCTTGGCCACTCAGCTGAAATCACAGCTCTATAGCTGTGCCAGTGGGGAGTCTTACTGGGGATCTGGAGAAAATGGGAGAAACCAGCCCAGGACTGACTGTGGTCTCTATGTGCTCTTAAGGGAAATTGCACTTGATGCAGATAGCTGCATCTGGAAATACTGTGTGTGTATTTGTCATCCTCTCAGTGAACATCCCCCACTGGTGCCAGTGGTGAGGATGGAGTCTGCTTGACTACTGGGCCAGTGGTGGGTCATCGATGACACCATGTATTTAGGCTGATCCACTAAGACGCATTTCTTTCTTTTTCCAGCATGCAGCTATAGAACTTGCAACATCTGCACTATTATATGTGCAGAAGGAAAAGCAGGTTTAACTACTTTTAACTTTATATCATATATCATATTACCATCTTCTGTCCATTTTCCACACCATGACTATTACCTCAGTCGGGGTCTTGCCCACCAAAGCCATTCTGATTTACATCATTTTAATGCATTTCTTGTAATCATGTTCCAGATTATTTGTACTGGATGTCTTAAACAAATTAAAATAAAATCATTATTAAAATTCTTAATTTTTAACAATATAAACATGCAACACATTGATAACCCTAACTAAATATTAATAAACATATGACATTAAACATTGATAAAGAGACATTTCCATGTTAATTATTCTTTTCTTGACACTTTCCACTTCTGTGATGCTAGCAATTTTTCATCAGTCTTTCATAATTGATTAAAAAAAAGTTTTACCTTTATTGATTTCTATATTTCAGTCTGGATTTCTTCACCAAAGATAATTTTTTTATTGTTATTACACTTGATACTATCTTCAGAGTGAAGTGGGAGAATGGCCTGAGAAGTCAGGGCTATAACTTTGATGTGTAGTAGCTCAGATTGAAAATTATTTGGTTCTGTCTGATATAAGTCCATAGCCCAGCATGCTCTTAAAGCCAAGCATCAATTATTTATATTATAGAGATCTGTTTTCACACACACACACACACACACACACACACACACACACACACACACACACATGTATGCATGTATGTATTCAGCCTGATTGTTGTATTGGGGCAGTGGATTGGATGGAATGACAACAGACCCATTTCCTCGTACATTACTGGCAGTGGTGACAATCACATATTGGTAGTAGCCCATGCCATCATGCCTATAAAAAAGGAAAATAATCATTGAACAGTGAGTGCATACAAAGACAAGCTTGTGCTGATTTAGAAATGCAGTACAAAAACAGTGATGCTCTTGGACAGCTTCTGCTGCTAAATTAAACTATTAGTGGCGGTACTGTTTTCTGAAGTTTGCCACCTGCGCTGAAATGCAGTCCACCAACAACTTTATTTCACTGCATGTCACATAAAGAGAGGCTATGATGGGTACTCCTCTGACTCTCATCCATCCATCCATCCATCCATCCATCCATCCATCCATCCATCCATCCATCCATCCATCCATTTTCCAATAACTTGTGTTATTGTTTTCTACAGGGTTGCAGGAACACTGGTGGGTATCCCATCAAGCAGTGAAGGCATTAAACTCCCTTCTGGACAAGGTGCTCATCTATCACATATTGCCAAAGATTATTTATTGTGATGGCATCACTTGTCTGTACTCTAGCAGCCTTGTGTATAACTTAAGTTGGAAATATACCAGAGATTATCACATCTTATGTCTTAAAATAAAAGTAAACAAGTGATATGAGCATTAAAGAGGCATAAGGGATATGGGCTGTGACTCTTCCCTTGAGGGCACTTATCAGAACATGAACCACAAACTAATTGTTTACCCAGGAACTCAGCAAATAGTTTCAGCTCCAAACAAGGTTCATCAGGATGTTTTACATCCCTGGCTGTTTAAGGTCTCAGTAATTAGAATATGTGGGTTCCGTATAGTGGCTCACCCTATAATGGGTCCCTATTAATCACTCAAATTTTCACTTTTTTCTTAGCCAAACTATTCTTTTCAGTCCTAAATAAGGATACGAAGTAATAAAAAAAGCATAACGGTATAGAAATCCAGATATTTCAATTAGTAAATAGAGTTATTTCCATTACACTGTGCTGTTACAGCAACATTACTATCGTAACCACTGAGTATGTTCCTCTGCCAATTATGTTCATGGTCTGGTCCTTACCTTTGCAGAAACTGCCTCATGGTATTGTTTCACCAGGTTAAGGAAACTCCTTACTGTTCCTGAACATAGGGAGTTGGACTGGTAGCTCTCCAAAACAGACTAGGACAATGGAGAGACTCACTTATGTGTAATTCAGCCATAGCCATTTCTTTCTCATGCTGAGATGTATCTGTACAGGGAATGGTCACATCTTTTGGTTTTGTAGGATCAAAATATCTGACTTTTTTCAATTCACAAGGACCATTATGCCTTCAGTTTCTGTTATAGATCTGAGTACTCCAAAAGCTCCACCACTATACTTTCTGAGGGAAGGTGAACAATTTATCTGCATTAGATCCAGCCATTCCCTTTTTCCATTCCTGAATATGGACTAGCAGCTTTAAGGTTAGATGTCTTATTTTTATTTTAGTATATCACCTTCTGTATTCAATTCTGCAGCCTCTACTTCTGCAAGGACACTCGGTAGATAGTATAAAGACAGACAGACAAACATATGAAGTAACTCCACATGGAGCATCTTTCAAGAAGAGAGAAGGACAACAGCACGGAGGTACAGAATGAAGGAAAACACACAGTTATATTTGAATTTTGTGATAGATGGGCATCCTGTCCAGAAGGGGTTCTAATGCCATGAGCCACTGGTTGATGGGATATTCCTGCAGTATTCCTGCAACTCGTGAAACCCTGTAAATGATGTGTATATGAGATCATGACAGTGCTAGATGGGGTATTCAAAAAACACAAAAATGTAAACTAATACTGTAACTTAAAGAAAACTTCTAGTCTCCATACCATTTCTTCAAAGGCTAAGACAACCATAAAGTTATCAAAATAACACAGACTCCACATGAAGAATATAGATGGAGTAAAGCCCCCTGCTAGAATAGTATGTATCCATTGTACTTTTTTTTTTTTTTGAAAATATGGTTGTGTTTAAGTTATTTTAATGTGTGTGTGTGTGTGTGTGTGTGTGTGTGTGTGTGTGTGTGTGTGTGTGTGTGTGTGTGTGTGTGTGTGTGCGTGTGTGTGTGTGTGCTCGATCTTGCCCAAGCACATATGCATTTATATGTAATGGATTTTGTGGATGTGGCCGGTCTTATGAAAGAAATTGTAACATGCTCAGAGATTCAAACCAGAACTGTCAGATTTGTGAAAATAAGCCTGAAGCATTACATTTTGTAATGATGTACCATATCCTAGTTTGTAGACAGAATGAAAAAGGGCCTAGCACCAGAAAATCTCCTTCTCTGATTCAAGTGGTCTTTTATTATTGCCAGAAATACAGAAAACTGACAGATAACTAGTTAGTCATGAAGAAGAACAGAAGATACAAATGACTAGGATTAAAACAAGATATATTAGTATGTAGCAAAAGTTGTTCAGTATAGAATGCAACAAAAAACAAACAAACAAAAAACAGTGTCATGGGGACTCTGCAGGGTGAAGGACTCCTTTTGAGCATGTTCCACCTTAGAGGCCCTAGATCAGAGTGAATTTAGAGAAAGAGCACACATAATCAGCAAATGAGAATAGAATATTAGAATGCTACAAGGCTAAGTTAGTGAACTGCTAACTGCAAAAGTACAAATAAGTAGTTCTCGATCTGGGGAATGACCTCAGTCGCCTACCACTTGCTCAGAGGTGACCTTTGCCTAACATACAAGGCCATGTCAAACCCAGATTTGATGAATATGCTTCACCTCAAAAAATCTAGATCTGTCAGAGCCACAAGGGCGGGAGACTTAAACCTCGACACAACTATTAATAGGACGTGCTGAGGGATAGATTCATCACCCAAAGACTCCCTATGCTGTGGAACAAAATCCCGGTATATGTGAGGCAGAGCACCTCGCTGGCCTTGTTCAAGAGAAATCTTGACCAATGGATGGGAGATCGCAGATATACCCCAGGGATTACCTCAGTGTCACTGCTCGACAGAGGCACAGCAAAATAATGGGTATAGTTCCCCATACTAAAGGGGTGGCGTAAGCCACAAAACTATGGGCTAGGCTTGTAAATGCCCTCGGGCAGATAGCTTAGTATGAACCTATGAACCTAAATAATTTTACTGTATCATTAAATTACTGTTGTTTTATTATATATTATTCTATACTGGATGTAATACATTTTGAAAAAAAGAAAACTACTTTTGCTACAGTATTTAAGCCATAACATTCATTAGTAAAAGCATAAATAAGTAAGCTAACAAATACCTAAATAAACAGATTTAGTTTTCCAAATCAGAAACAGCACACATGCAGAAAAACTATTATGAGCATGGCAGAACATTAGGTTTTTGTTTCTAGTACTTGCTGAATCAGTGGTTCGTTATATATCATTGCCACATGGGAACAGAATGCTTTGTAAGATAAATGAAGAGCAATAAACCTTGTTGAGATGGACATGCCCAGGGGGCCTTAAAGCTACTGTACAAATAAAAACTAATTTTCAGAAATAAATGACTTTTGATATGAAGCACACAGGTGGGCACACTGGTGCAAAATATGTATATCAAACACTCATCACAATTTGTTTTTAAAAATATTACCTAGAAGAGTCCTGAAATTCTTTTAACTATACACTCTAAACACCATTCTAAACATGACTGGAGTATTCAGATTTGATGAATGGCTGGTCCCATCTGGGTGATAAATGTCATTCTTGTTGTTAAAATGGATTAGTTGCTCAACAGATTAGACATGCATACTATGATACATCAGAATATGAAAATGGTGGTGAAAGGAAGCATGCAGCCTATAAATTAATTCTGAACTTGCAGCTACACTCTGCTCCTGCCTTACTCTTTCCCCTTTTGCTGCCTCTGTCTACTTATCCAGGCTTGCCTTTAAAAATCCCAGTATGACAGCCTATTCCATGGTTCCATCACTACTTCCATAAAGTTGTGCATTCTCATTTCCATTCTGAATAATTACCCATAATTATCCAGTCACTGGCTTTGTTTCCTCTTTTTTTCTCTCTTCAAGTGAGCCTTCTACATTATACCTCTCTGCCTTTTTTCTTTTTCAAAAGTGCTTTGTTAAGGGCATGAATATTTTTGTTATATGTAAGCCCTTCCATTTCTAAAAGATATTGTTTTATATTTTATATTTTTGTGTTCCAGACATTTACAGCCTTTAGTCTCGCGGTAGTGGTGCCGTGGTAGCGTTGTCGCCTCACAGCAAGACGTTGTCGCGTTCGATTCTCAGCTAGAGCATCTTCTGTGTGGAGGCATGTGTGTATGGGTGTGCCTTCGTTGAAGGTTGTGAGTCAGGGCTGGTAACTCGGCACGTAAAATTCCACTACCACACATTAGCGGACCGGAGTTCTGCTGTGGCGACCCCTAACCGGGATAAGCCGAAAGACACAACAACAAGTCTGAGCTCAGCCACTAACTCCTAAATAATGTTGAATGTATAACATAGTTTTCTCCTGGTGGTTTTTTGACACCAGTTTTGCTTGGTACACTGGGCTACTTCTAAGAGGTGAACTTCACTTAATTAATAGCAGGAAAATATAGTATTATATTCCAGGCTGTGTAAAGTTTTTATACATATTATATAGGGCAATCTCATCAATTGTTCTGGTAGTTCTTACTAGAAATCTAATTTGTTTAGTCACCTAATTTCTAAAGATTGAGGCATTTGCTCTAAAACTAAACAGTATTGAATTATCAGGCCCGACCTCCTTTCACTCTTGAGTAATATCTGGTCTGGATGGTTAAATGAAATTGAGTTTAATATTTATTTGCAACCAAACAACATGCCATTGCATTTTTTTTAAGTTTTGGTCTAGATATTTTTTTCTAGCCCCCTGACTGATCTCCTTTAGGCAATTATTTCAGTTGCCAATCCCATTTGGAGATGTAAATGGTACCAGTTTGTAGTCATCATCACATTTAGATATGTACCATATATATAAACAAGACAGGGTCTAGCATGGATCCTTGTAGCATTCACTTGGACAGGACTCTCCATTTAGAGGAAGAAATAATCAAGTACTTCAACCTTTATTTTGCCACATGGCCTGTTCACAATCCATCCAGTTATGTATGGATTTACCTTATTTTAGGTAAGGCTAGCTGTAATTCTGTTATGAGAAGTGAGATCAAAAGATCTGTGAAGATCTAAGTAAACAGCAATAACTGAAACTTGCATATCTAGAGATTTAGCAACAGATACATACAAGTCTACCGTACTAGGAAGGGAGAATTTGTCATGCTAAAAGTCATGCTGAGTTACATTCTAAAGGAGGGCATATTTATGATGCTGTGTAACATGGCACCTTTCATAACACTTGCAAATTACTGATGTCAGACTTGTTGCCTATAATTGTGAACAACTCTGAGGTATCACCTTTGAAAAGTAGAATAAGACTTTCCTCCAAGTCTGCACCTGCCTGAAGTAAAGAATTAAATAACTTAGAATGGGAATATAGTGCTGAATCCCATACCATGTAAATTCGTTTTTCCAGGTTTTAAAGACTGCATCCATACTACAAGTAGATTTTACCTTATATAAGGTAACAGTCAACAGTTATTTTGGGCAGATTGATTTAGATAGATTATAAGTACTTTACATTAATGTTTCAGAAACTGTATATGGATGTAAAAATATGAATTAAGAATTTCAAATACACTAGTAAAACTGCTAACATAGCCATCATATTTTAGAGATCCAGAAGGAGCAGTTTTACGTTAACTGTCAAACAAGAGGACAAACATTTTCTTGTTATTCTATCATTCAGAAACCATGGTCTCAAATTAGATTTAGGTCCATTGTATGCTTTTTAGGCTGTTACAGGCTACAAACAGCTTTGCTTATTTGCTTGTGATGATAATTTTTGCATGTTCTACAAATGCGCGTTTTTATTTTCTGGCTGTCCCTTTATAGTAATACTTCACTAGGGGTGAAAGTTTGGTTTGCATGAGGACTTGATTTAATGATCCTAAACATTTAGCGTTTAAAGCATCCCAGTAATAGTCAATAGGGACAAATGAAAAAACTAAATCTCAATTAGTGCTTGAAAAGTTTGAATTAAGTTGTGAAAAGTCTACCTTATTAAACTAATAACTAATAATTTGTGACATTACTACTTTAACTGGAGGAAATGAAAAGATATTATCAAATTATCAGAATTCTTTAAGGGATCTAAGGCCAATAAGATGTCTATTAAAGAAAAACCTACAAACCTGATATATCTGATCAAGTTCCAGAGTTAAATATTATGAACAGAATAAGTAAATGCACTTTGTAACAATTGCATGAATATGAACTGTGCATTTGGCTTATAATAACTAGGCCAATATTTATGCTATGCTATTCTATTTCAGAAGTTTGATTTTCGACGTTTCCCGGTTAGGGGTCGTCACAGCGGAACTCCGGTCTGCTAATGATTGGCAGTAGGTTTTTACAGTGCAGAGTTGCCAGCTCGACGCCCAACCTTCAACGAAGGCACGTCCATTCACGCATGTCTCGGAACACCACTCGACCGTGGGGAGGACATGCAGACTCCACACAGGAGGCACTCCCCGCACTCCAGCCGAGAACAGGAGAACCTCTTGCTGTGAGGCAACAACGCTACTGCTGCACCACCACGGATTAACGCTATTCTATTTCAGAAGACTAGTGTTAAGTGTCAGATAGATATGTGTATCATGGACATCCAAAATTAGAATCCTTCAGTAAAGTCATTGTCAAATACTGAAAAATCTTGCATCAAGCACCTCTTGATCATATGTATGGTGGCCTGGCATAAATCAGGATGTGGGAAAAGAAGTAAAAATGAATGATTAATGTTAAGGCAAATCGCAAATGACCATTGGATACAACTTTGCAACCATAGGAATGGCCAGAAAAGCCATTGTCTAGACTGAATATGGACTACTGCTCCATGCTTCAGAAAATGTTTCATATTTTAGTAGTTGCTTGCTTATAATGTATGCTACAGAACCAAATAATTTTACTGTACTAGAAAAATGCGTTTCAAATTAGGAGCTCTTAGCATAAAATGGATATAATAAAGAGGCTGGGTAAAAAGAGGAGGAGAAGGCTTACACTGATAAAGGATCTGCATCTGTTAGGAGCAGATTGGGAGGTTCCACCTACCAGGGTAGCGAAGTAGTGAAAGCTGGCTAAGGTATTAGACCACGGAGGAGTTCAGCCAGCTTGGGAAGGCCTGTGCCAGTAAGTATGAAACTGAGAATATTGTCCTAACCAGGGCCAAGGCGGTAAGAGATAAGAGATATCCAGGTGCGTGTGTTATTACTCAACAGTAATTATACACCAGTGTGGTTAAGAGTTAGGAGAAGCAGTACAAGATGGAAGACAAAGACTGTGTAGGATTTATGAATAAATTATACCATGCTGTCGGAGACTGTTAAAGTTGAATTCATCATCATCATCATCATCATCATCATCATCATCATCATCATCCCCATTTTCCTATTTTTCTACATGGGTCGAGGTATCATTTTAACTGTCGCCAACTCTCTCAATTCAGTGCCACACTCCTGCCTTCTTCAACACTCATGCCTGACTGCAGCAGATCTTCTTTCACACAATCCATCTACCTCTTTGCTGGGCATCCTTGCTTCCTCTTACCTTTTTCCTGTCTGTCCCAAATCTTCCTCACCAGATTGTCTTCTGCTTTTCTACAAATGTGCCCAAACCACTGTAATCTGTTCTCTTTGATCTTTTCTGCAATTGGAGCTACTTTGGCTTCTGCTCTTATGTCCTCATTTCTTTGTCTGTCCCACAGTGTGCATCCTATCACCTTTCTCAGGAACATCATTCCATCACCTCTAGCTTCTTCAACTGTTCTGACTTTATTGCCCATGTTTCTGTACCATACAGTAGTACTGCTCACACCACTGTCTTGTACACCTTACTCTTCAGCTTCTTTGGCATTCTTCTGTCATAGACTACACCTGATACTCTATGCCAGTTGGCTGCACCCTCTCTGATTCTAGCTTTGACCTCTTCATTCAGACTACCCTTCTCTTCAATCTCTCCCAGATACTTGAAGCTGTTTACCTGTTTCACTATCTTCCTTTCCATCTCTATTCTCAGCTTCTTCTCATTTGCCCAAGTTGCTGCAATTACCACCATCTTATCTGTGGTTAGTTTCATTCCATGTGCCTTCAGATTTGCATTCCATTCTCCTATCCTTTGCTGAAGTTCTTGCTCAGAGTCTGCTTGTACTGCCACATCATTTGCATACAGCAGCTTTGTTGATCTGTCCCATTCCAGCCTGTTTGCTAATGTAGTCCATCACAAGTATGAACAGCAGTGGGCTCAGAGCTGAACCCTGGTGTACACCCATTTCCACTGGGAACCCATTTGTGAGGCCAAACGCTGTTTGTACTTGAGCCATTGGGTCCTTGTACATAGCCTGCACTAATTCTACCAATGTTTCTGGGACTTCAGACCACTGTAGTACTGCCCAGATCAGCTTCCTTGGGACCTTGTCATATGCTTTCTCCAAGTCTAGGAATGCCCAGTAGGACTCTCTCCTCAGTTCTAGCTTCTTCTCAAATATCTGTCTCAATGGAAACATCGGGTTAATTGTGATGCATCCTGATCTGAATCCGAACTGCTCATTTTCCATCTTACATTATACTACTCTGCATATCTGTTTATCAGTCACCCTGTCCAGAACTTTCATGCAACGTGATAGGAGTTTGATGCCTCTGTACTGCCCATAGTTGTGGATGTCCCCTTTGTTCTTGTACATTGGCATGAGTATACTTATTCTAAAGTCATCTGGGATACGTCTTTCTCTCCACACTGCTATTAGTACCCTCACGAGTCATTTCTCCCCTATCTCACCCAGCATCTTCATCATATCTGCTGGAACCTCATCTGAGCCTGCTGCTTTCCCTGACTTTATTTTCCTCAGTGCTGTTCTTACTTTTTCTAGGGTGGGCTCCTCTTCTCTCATTGCAGGCTCTTTCTTGGGCAGTACAGCTTTGGTGGGGTTTCCTTCATTCAGCTGATGCTGGAAATACTCTTTTCATCTGCCTTTGATGTCTTGTGGACTGGTGAGCAGGTTGTTGCAGCATCCCTTATGAAGGGTGCATGACTATCATCTTTATCTTTCTGTCTTTGCCTTGCAACCTGATATAGTTTCTTTGTGCCCCTTACTAAGTCACTTTCCAGAAGCTGGCAGAGTGTCTCCGATGCCATATTCTTTGCTATTGCAACTTCTTTCATAGCTTCTTTGTTATCCAACCAGTAGTCCTTCCTAGCCTGGTCAGCCTTTTCTATCTTCCACTTCTTCCTGCACTCCTTCTTTCTTTTGATTACTTCCTGCACTTCTGCATTCCACCACCAGCTTTCCTTATGTACCTTATTTCCATACCTGGCTCAGCCACATATCTTTTCTGTAGTCCTAACACATGCTGTTTTTAGGCACTGCCATTCTTCTTCAACTCCACCTATTTCCTCCTCTTCTTGGAGTGCTAGAGCCCTGAGTAATTCCTTGAACTGTTATACTTTTTCTCCAGTCAACTTTCAGGTCTTCAGCCTGGTCTCTGTTGAACTTAAAGCCTTCTCTGACCACTGCTTGCAGCTGATTGTGGAAACTAGTGGTTTATGCTGTGGGCTGACTGTTTCACTGGGGATGACTTTGCAATCATGGATTCTACCCCAGTGCCTTTTCTTTACTAGGAAGAAGTCTACCTGAGTTGCATGTTGGCTACTCTTGTATGTGATCTTGTGACCGTCTCTCTTTCTGAACCATGTGTTGGCTACTATCAAGCCATTTGCCAGACAGAAGTCTAGAATGGTTTCACCTTCTTTATTACTGTTGCCCCACCCATGTGGACCCAGGCAGTCCTCATATCCTGTTCTCTTTGTCCTGATATGTGCATTCAAGTAGCCACCCATTATCAACACCAATTCATGTTGTCCTGCTTTATCTAGTAGGTCTTGCAACTGCTGTCTGAATGCACTCTTTTCCTCACTGTCACAGCCCTGCTGTGAGGCATAGGCTGAGATTATGACTACTGCCTTATCATTGCACTGGAGTCTGACTGCCATGAGTCTGTCATTAATTCTGATGATATCCCTCACTACCTTCTGAAGCCTCTCTCTCACCACAATTTCTGCACCATTTCTAGCCTGTCCCCCACCTGAGTATTACAATCTGGATCCCAAGCCAAGTGGTTTTGCTGCACTGCCCTGCCAACTTATATCTTGGCTGCACAGGATGTCCAGCCTCCTCCGTATCATCATTTCATCCACTTCCAAGCTGCATCCTGTCAGTCTACCTACATTAAGAGTAGCGATTTTCAGTTCATGTTTGGCAGGTTGGTTGGTTTTACATCCAGATTTTGCTCAACATAACTATCCCAGGTAACCCAGGCTGGGCAACTAGACACCAGCCAGCCAGTAGCTTGTTGACCCAGGGCTGCTGGGCTTTATGGTGGGCACACCCTTGCCAAAAGGGGCACGTATACCCCTTTCACTGTTAGCAAGGGTCCCTGGTGTAGGTCAGAGTAGGCTGGGTCCTAAAACCCACTTATCACCGGTAACTACCCATGCCCATTTTTGGCAACATTGTTCAACATGACCGAATCACCTAGAGACATATTTTATACCACTGAGTGGCTAGCCCTGCCACAGCACACAGTCTGTGATCCGATTTTCTCCTATCTTGAGTATACTGCACACCACAGTAGATGCCCAAAGTGGTTGGTTTGTACAACTCTTCCCCCTACAGGGCACCATGTAGAGTCTGTGCTGCTGCTGCCCACATCTCCATTCATTGTTGAGTTTGAGATGGCAACACTCAGCATGTTTTTTGGATATGGGAGAAACCCTATGGAGGCACAGGGAGAACATGCAAGCTCCAAATAGGCATTGTTCGGAGGTCAGGATCGAACCTTGTACTTTGTGCATGGTAGGCGAAGACCTTAACCACTAGGCCATCTGGTAAAGCTGAGTTATGGAGTGGTAAGCAAGTTATGTGGTTGATTTAAAGATGGAGCACTTAGGACTATAGGCAGAAAGGAAAAGACAGAAAAGGACAATGTGGTTACCCAGCAGTTTGACGTTAGCAGTTAGGAGAATATGGAGAACATGAAATAAGTGAAAGGGAAAGGGTGGGAGATAGAAAAATGCACAGGAGGCACAGCAAAAGGAGGCATGCAGAATGGTGATAAAAGTGGTGAAAGTGGTAAAAATAAAAGGAGAAATGGGGTTGGTAAAAGTAGTTAGTAAATGTACTGTGGAAAGGTAGAATAGAGAGATGGACATGGCCAGGATAAGCAAGCAGGGGAGAGGATCACAGAAAAAGACAAAAGTGAGTGGATTGAATGAACATGTCATCTTTGTCTTCACAAGAGAAAAAGAAGAAAGGGTACAGTGTTAGGAAGGAGGTGAAGCACAGTGCAGAGAGCAGTGAGTGGGCACAAGAATTTTGATAGAGGTACTGGAGAGGTAATTGGTTGAACAAAGGAAAGGTAAAAATAGACAAGCCAGATGGGCTGTCTCCTATGGTCCTCAGGAATCTGGTGAGTGTCCTGACAAATCCCTTGCTGAAGATGTTTAACTGATTAGTGGTCACTGCAGCACACAATGACTGGATATGTCAAGAGTGATACCTTTGTACAAAGGAAGAGTAGGAAAGCCTGGTAGATGTTTTTTAGCTTAAGTAGGGTGTTATGAAGAAAATCCTGAGGAGATGCTTGCTCGCTTATAGCACAACAGAGAAAAATAAGCATGGGTTCCTGGCCAGAAGAAGCATTCAGTTAAATCTAATTCAGTTTTCTGGTGGTAACAAGAGAAATTGACCTTGTTACATGAGTAGCTCTGGTCTAGCAGGACTGCAGTGAAGTCTTCTAACATATGTCTGCACAACCTGCTCCTAGGATAACTGCAGGGATGACAGAAGTATGGAGTCTGACATCCTGGACTGGGATATATTTGAAGGGTAGAACACAGAAGGTTGTGGTAAAGTGGATATTGTCATAAGTAAGGAAAGTGACTAGGTGAGTGCTGCAGATATTGGTTTTAGGTGGATGTCTCCTCAGTTCATTTATTTCAGAAAGATCTGAAAGAACATTCAACAAGGTCAGTCTCTTCCAAGATAACTCAACAGCAGGTGCAACAGTGGAGGCTGAAGAAACCCTCAAAAGCAAGACTGGAAAAGGCTGACCAAGTGGGATGATATGCACAGAGTGATTTTAAGGTCCAATGGGTCACAACAATCCTGGTATTAATTGTCAATGGGGGTAAGTGGAAATGATTATGTCAGAGTATGAAAAAGATGTGAAGCAGTTTATCACATCTAGAATGGGCTACCAGGTGCAGCAGCGTGAAACAGCAGTAGCAGCAGTGCACAGACTGTTTGCCCATATACTCAGCCATGCTTAGCCTATATTTGAAGTAACATGCAGCGCTGGAAATTAGAGTGAGAGTGATATCGGGCTGCAAGTTGGAGTCCACAGGAAAACCAACACATGGATTTGTGGAATAGTATGGCCAGAGGTGAAAGAAAAAGGGACTCTTCTCACCAAAGCCAGAAGGGATAGGATGGACATAAATGTGGTGCACAGGATTATGTCAAGGCTGAACAGGAAGAATGAAGGAAAGAGGAGGCAACCAGACTGTACATGCCATCTAATCTTTGGATATGTGAAAGTACTTCTTCAAGGAAAGGGTTGTTTAACTACAGGGTAGATTACTAGAATGGATGGTTGGGAGATAATCTACATGGAAATTTGGGGGCAAGGAACAAGGTGGGAAAAGATGAGGGAGAAAGGAAAGGGAATCAAACTTTTGTAAGCACTAAAAGGGCAAACAAAATAAGTTGATTGTCTTCTGCAGTCAAACTCTAATAATGTAATGCTATTCAAATGGCATGACTGCGTACATTTTAAAACTAAACCCTCTCTTTTGCCTAGCAAGCTTACTCTGCAGACTCCTCTTCTATGAACAACAACTACCCCCACCGTGGTGTCATTATGGATCAAAGTTAGTTCAGCTGTTGTAAGTGAGACCTGTTATGAAGCTTCAGTAATGCACAGGGCCCAGTAATTGATGCAGAACAGTAAAGCACAGGGCCCAGTAACTGATGCAGAACAGTAAAGCACAGGGCCCAGTAATTGATGCAGAACAGTAAAGCACAGGGCCCAGTAACTGATGCAGAACAGTAAAGCACAGGGATCAGTAATTCATGCAGAACAGTAAAGCACAGGGCCCAGTAATTCATGCAGAACATTGCTAGCAATCAGCCTGACAAATAATGTCATTCACTCACTGTCATATCATATTTCCTTACTGTAAGTAAACTTTTCATAAAGCCAGCTAGTGTTTTGTTCCATCTCACTTAGATTCCTGACTTGGCCTCAGCATAGCCCAAAGTCAGAAGCCTTGCTAAAACTGCAACAGTGTACATCAGCTTAGGGCCTCAGTTCTGCCTCTCCTGAGACACAGTTATAATTCTAGGTCAAGTTTGTTTATCAGTCTCTAACATTCATGAAGACATGTTGATGACAATTTAAAAAACACATTTCACTTTAGGAACCCCATTCAACTACTTCTTACATTGCCCTTCTGATCACGTTTTCATGATGCCTCCCCCAATAGAGGTCTGCTCTTACATCATTGCCTTCTTTGCTCACTCCCAGTAATGGTGTCATCTTCAATCATCTAGCACTTGGCTTGAGTCCAGGGACAAGATAAAAATTCCCATGATTGCTTTACCAATCAGTCTTGGCTACATTATTAGCACTTTCTGAGTTTTCAATATTGCAGCATTTCACTTGGCACATTTTTTTTTTTGCTAACTTTGGTGTTTATGTGCCTGAGCACTTATTTATACTCTTGGGGAAAATGCGTTAGGTAGAATAACCACCAGTTCAAAAGGAAAAATAAATAAAACACCCCTGCAGTTCTCCCCAGAAACTACTGATGAGCTTCAAAGGTTACAGAAACCCATGTGGGATGATATGACTGTGGCAATGGCCATTTTGATTCTAAAATTGCAGAGGATACCCTTCAGATGAATATTTTTAAATCTTACTCCAAGAAATGTTTCTTCTCCTCATTTCATTAGCTTTACTAAGATTCATCTCTACAAGACTGGAAATTTCAGATAGACAGTTGCTCTATTATTCTAAAGAACTATTTTAAAGTATAAAGTAACTGAATTAGACACTCTCACTCTTCATAATAATAAAAATAAGACTGAGGTCTGTTAAAAAACACAAAACAACTGTGATAATATTGTGATTGTCCAATAGCTACCAAAAGTGATAAATGGTAAGACGAAAGTGCTTAACTTTTGTCTTGAATAAAATTTTTGGTGGTTGATAGTGACGTGTGTTAATTTTTGGATGGTCCAATAGCGACTTAAGGTTCTAGTCAGTCAAGAACATGTAGAACATGTCCTTATTTGTTTAGGAGTAAAAGACTTTGTGGAAAGTCTGTAAAAATGACATATCATCAGATCTGTCTAGGGAAGTCAAAATGGCTAGATTAAAAATGTCCTTGTTTTGTACATTTAATTATATCTAATGTAAGATTTTCGGTGTGATTCCTTGCTATGCAGTCGATTCAGTTTTTGGAGGAAGTGAAATTGATGTAGTTCACATGAACTAGTAGTAATACTTTTCCGAAAGATTTTTCAGTGCATTTTAATTCAATATAACAGAGTATGTTTTGATAGTTATTTTTATTTCTGATACCTAATTATACTGAAGTACAGCTACAATGTGCCTCTTTTGTGCTAGATGGTTATACGATTATATTGATACATGCTTTCCAAACTTTGAAGAGACACATCTAGATGCTGCTGTCACCACTTGATGCATTTCTATTACCTAACATTTTCCTTTTATGCTCATCTGAATTTGAATTTTATAAATAGCTGTTGTGGCTTAGATGTGTTCTCTTTTGCAGCATCATCTTTATATCATGTTTATAATGTTCTGTTTATATTTTACTGTTTTATGGTTTCATTCCATCAGCTAGGTAAGGCAAATAATAGTATGTCTAGAATTTTTTAAAGATATAATCAAATGAATAGATACTATCAGGTATATGGTGTAATGCAACTGTTCCATGCCGGGTATAGTGTAATACATGTGAATACTGTAACTGTATGGGTCCTTATATTGACATTAATTCTAATTAACTAACAATATTTGTCCTGTTACAACATGACTATTAGTATTGGCATAGTTTTTAGCTCTTCTGGTCCTTACTTATCATCTTTTTGTGGTTTATAGAGCTTTTACCCCAGACTTCCCCTATAAAAGAGCACTACTCAGGATTATTCTGGTCAAACAGCTAAACTTATTTGCAATAAGTATCACCTTACAGGTAGCAAGTGTTCACTGTTTAGTCAACTTTTTCAGGTCACTTGCTTTTTGTATTTTAAATTACAACATGATATGTGATTAAGTTTATATCATTATCTAGATACAGCATATCTTTATGTGCTTGAACGTGTGATAAAAGGGCTAGATTCCAAAATAAATATGAAATACTAATGAAGGTGTCTGCTGCAAAAGCAATACAATCAGTGCCCATGTGCAAAATTGTCACAATACCTAGAAGATCAGAAGGCAGCAAACTCTGGCTTTTTGTTAGCTAAAATGAACATGAGTCACAGATGGCACAATGCCTAAAAGAATGTAAATAGGCTCATCCGTTGGCGAGTCATACATCATGCAAGTGAGTGCAGTGAACTTATATCTATCTATCTATATATATATATATATCTATATATATATATATATATATATATATATATTAATATTATAGCTAGATATATATAACATAGATATATAGATATATATAGATACATAGATATCAAACATATGAAATAGCATTTAGAAGTCTGCAGAAACATGCAGCTCTGCTGTTAACAATAGTAGAGTCAGATGATCAAAATCAACCTGGAGAACATAAAGGCAACCATCACAAAACATAAAATAGCTTAAAAATATTGGGTGGTGCGGATGTGAAGAGGTGCGGGAACACACAGCGCAATGCATAACCGGCACCAGAAGGGAACGTTAAGTCAGATGAAAGGGGATGGGATAGGAAGAAGAGTTAAGTACAAGGGGCACTGGAAAGCAGGTAAGAGGTGTAGTTCAGTAGTCAGAGAAAAGAAGTGTGTTGCTAATCCCTCCCTAACGTAGATGACAAGCAGGCAGGGTGTTTCGTTTAGATGCTTTATTACATAGAAACACATCAGGATGGACAGCAGCATCTGAAAATATAAACAAACTGATTAACATACAGACCTTACATACATACTTACATCTCAACAGTGTACTACAAAATGGCAGTCTAGCTTGTATGTGCTCAGTATTTATACACTTGTGCAAGCCCTTGGATAGCTTCCTAAAGGTATATACACACACATTGATCTACGAAGTGTATATTGCTATTTTGCATGGTTAGTACCCATTTTTAATAATGTGATTGGTTGAGTTGCATATACTAGCTATAGGAAAAATAAGATACACTAATAGACTTAAGTACAAGATAAACATACTTATCAACCTCAACAACCATGGGAGGGCATAATACATGAGACAGGAACAAAAAAAAAAACAAGGTAATGTACAAAGAGATCATGAACAGTGTCCCAGGGAAAATAGACCAAAAACAAGGATGGAAAGTGATGGAGAAATTACTATGCATTCCAAAAGCAAATGTAGGACCATGTGATCAGCGCCACAGTAATGTATAAAGACATGTGCCACATTTATCAGGTGCAGTGCATAACTAGTGCCTAATGGTAACACTGACCATGTGCCGCATAACCAACAGCACTGTAATGCAAGCTACAAATATGCACAGAGACATAGAGCATTCCATTGACAGTGGGAACAGACCAGCACCATCCAAAGCGTGATGCATAACGATCATGTTCCACAGCCAAAACCACCATGGCAACATGCTGATGCATAATGATCATGTTCCACAACCAAAATCACCAGGGCAACATGCTGATGTATAACAATCATGTTACACAACCAAAAACACCATGGCAACATGCTGAAATATTTTCATATACACATTGCAGCTGGTCAGTGGGAGTTGATCCGCAATACTGCTGCACACAGACAAAGTGCATTACAAGCAGCCTCCAAAAATTACCTATTAAGGAAGTGGTATGGAAATGGAATTTAGAGCTGAAGGCATACAGGATGAAAATGAGAACAGACAAGACTGTTGTCAGTGTAGCAAATGGGGAAATCAGAGGAAGATGAAAAAATGAGAAAGGAGGGAAAATAGTGGAACAGAGTAATATTTTCATGTGTCTTGGTGCTGTGGGTGAGGATAACAACAATCTGAAAGAGGAAGTCAAAGTTAGAACCAGAGATGCTGCAGTCAGTTGGCATAAAGTGACAAGGGTAGCATGTAACTAGGAATGCCAAGTATGACACAAAAACTTAATTAGAGAAGGCAGATCATCTGAGGAAGCCGGAGGTGATGGACATGAAGTATCTGAGGTGGGTAGTTGAATACACACTGTGGGACAGATGAAGAAATAAGGACATCAGAGCTGAATACGAAGTAACCTCAAATACAGAAAAATTCAAGGAGAACAGTTTACGATAGTTCAGTCTTATGTGCAGGAAAGCAGATGATTTGGTAAAAAAGGTTTGGGAGAGGCAAGAAGAATGCAAGAGGAGATAAGGACCTTCAGTCATGGGATGGAGTGTGTAATGTAAGACAAGACTTGCAATATTTGGGAACAACTGTTGAAGAAGGTAGAAGAGTGGCACTGAATTGAGAGTGGTGGTGGTGGGTGATGTGACACTTCAATCTCATGTAAAAATGGGAAACGGGAAGGTTGATGATGATAATGGTGATGAATGCAGCAGTGCTGTATGTAGCACCCCAGAACACATGTGCAAACTGAACCTGAAGAACCAGCCACCCGTCCTAACATTTAACAGAAACAGCATGCAGATTCAAGCATAGGCATTTGGATACCTCAGTATGATTGCACACACGTAGCCTACTGGCATGGCTTCCTGTGCCAGGTGTAAATAGGCAGTATACCCTATGAGTCTAGTTCCTTGAGGCCACTTCAAGGTTGTCACATCTAATCATCCTATCTCCTGACACAACTTACACCCTATAACAAACCAGATGTATGATTATACAGTCTCAGATTCATACCTTGCACCATCACATGGCTCAGTGATGACATGGCAAGTGATAAGGGAAGAGAAATGGTGCTTATTTTAAATGAGAAAGTAAAAAAATGGTGAAAAAATATATGCTAAATATATATACACACACACATATATATATATATATATATATATATATATATATATATATATATATATATATATATATATATATATATATATATATATATATATATATATATATATATATATATATATATACATACACACAACAAACCACTGAAAGTGCGCGGAACATCAAGGTGCTCGGAATTCAAATATACAGTACCAAAAAAGCATCCAGCACTCCAAATAAATCCAAAAGCCAAAGTTGTGAGAAGTTTATTAGGCACCTGCCCAACAAAAACACAAACCGGTGACTGGTTTCGCTCAAGGCATCCTCAGTGTGCATCATTATCAAGCAAAAGCCCGGATATATATTTCTGTAAGCAGACAAGCTTATTTCAAAATTTAAAGGCACAAACACATGCTTCATTCTGTTATGACATACACTGTTGTTTAACATCTAGCAAGCAGTGCAAAACTAATACTGTGATAAACCTCGAATTTCAGTATTTCGAGTCCAAGAAGCCGAATCCACACAACAGCAAAACCTGAAAACCACGAAATTCAAAACCTTGAATATCAGAGGCTTTGAATTTCACGGTACTACCACACAAACACACACACACACACACACACACACACACACACACACACACACACACACACACACACACACACACACACACACACACACACACACACACACACACCATTCTCCACACAAACACACACAATCTGTCTATTACATGAAAGCAGAGGGGCAAGCCTCCCTGCACCCCACATGTGGGAGGCAAGCCCCCCACACCCCCACACGTAAATATTCTCACTGCGAGGTCACATACATACAAACACATACAAAACACCACCACACAAGCTACATTCTCCTCGCACATACACACATCGCAGCAACAAAACACACTGACACACACCACAGCCCCTACCTAATCCCCTTAACACACACATACTTACCTGAAGATATGATCGCAGCAGAAGTTAGAAGCGCAAAATTCAAAATCTATGGTATCCAAGGTTTTGAATTTGTGCTTCTGAACTTTTGCTGTTCTGTGGATTCGGCTTCTTGGGCTCGAAATACTGAAATTCAAGATTTCAGTATTTCGAGCTTCTGAACGGAACCCATATATATATATATATATATATATATATATATATATATATATATATATATATATATATATGGTTCCACTTCATATCATCGAATTTCATTTCATCAATTTCAAAACATCAAGACCAAATCGTCGAAAACCCATATCATCGAATCTCAAATCATTGAAAACTAGAAAGCAACTAGAAATAACATTCCACAGAGTTAGTACTGCATTTATGCAGGGGGGCAAGCCCCCCTGCACCCCCATGTGCGGGGCTCCGCCCCCCACACCCCCCGTAAATAAATATACTAACTCCAAGGTTGCACTACAGTGGGCTGAATAGGTAATTTCCTAACCCCACTGTAGTGTGACCTTGGAGTTGGTATATTTAATTACGGGGGGTGTGCAGGGGGGCTTGCCCCCAGCATAAGTGTAGTAAACATTGTCTGGGATGTTATTTCTAGTTGCTTTCTAGTTTTCAATGATTTGAGATTCGATGACATAGGTTTTCGACGATTTGGTCTCGATGTTTTGAAATTTGATGATATGAAGTGGAACTATATATATATATATATATATATATATATATATATATATATATATATATATATATACACACACACACACACACACACACACACACACACACACACACACACACACACACACACACACACACACACATATGTTACTGACTACTGTGACACTATGTTAACACTATGAATGAAGAGAAAAATTAGACACTGCTAACAAAAGAAAACAAGGAGAAAAGAGAAAGTACAATGCAAATACAATTTATTTGCAGAAAGTTATGCATACAATACTACTGTCACATTATGAGTAGGATTCACAGATGCTTATCATATTGCACACAGCAAATTAGCATGGGTGGCATGTAGGGTGTGGGTGGTTCTAAGACACAGACAGAATGGTTCCATAACCGATAAAATAGCATTTAATTCAATGCATATTGCTGAATTCATTATGACATCAAAATAAGAAACCCCATGCAAATGAGCAACATGCTGTAAACAAATGATGACATCCAAAATGTTGGGCTAATTCAGAAATGCATAAACCTGGTGCAATGTTACACAGGATATACCTGTTTTTTATACCAAGAGTCATAGCATATGTAAGGTAGGGCTATGCAGGGATTATCAGCAACTATAGTTCAGCAGGATTTGTTAATGACAATCATTGGAGTCCATGCCAACAGTGCTGCACATCACAGCCATCTGTATCAATCATGAAGGTACAGACAACAACTGATATACCACCAGTTCAGTGGCCATCAGATTGTGGAGCACTTGTGTGTGGATAGGGAGATGGAGATAATGTGCCCCGTGGATGCTTCTATGGAAGTCATATTTGCCACCAATGAACTTAGAAGCATTGTCTGTTTCCTGTTTGTATATTACATGTCATTCTGCAATTGTTGAACATTGTCCAAAATCCATGGAGCTCACTAAACATCTCCACTATGTTGTGGGTAGTAGCCAGTTGTGCGTGGATGCCTGACCTGCACATCCACTGCATATACAGAGGGCTGTAACCATAACAGAGATAGTTCTGGAATAATGCCAGTGTCTTAACTCCTTGCATCTATCTCTTATGGTGAGTATCTACATCTCAGAGGTGGGGTGCCTTTAAGATGCTGTATTTTATGGGGGCATAGGTGGAACCTGTGAGAGTTGAAGGTAGTAAATGTCCATCATGCCCTGCTAAGTTACAGAGGCCTCAGTAATAGTGGCTGTGGGTAACCTCTCCACATGTAACGCTGCAGTCAGTGCCATATCATTGGACCATATGGTGTATACTATATTATAGTGTAACGGATGCCAATAACCCAGTGTATCTACAGTTGACACATAGATTCTGAAGTACATGGGTGGCTTGTGCAAGCCCAGTTCCCACATCTGAGCAGCCACTTTCCCTGTTTAGCAAATGAGATAAAAAATCCTCAGTCTCAGTGAAATGCTTCATTATTGGTCGTCCACCCTTTTGGTGGACTTTTTTGTCACACTGTCCTATGCCTTTTCGTTTGCAAAGAATATCATATCAGTAACTCTTTGTTGAACCTGTCACTGAGCCTTATCATGGCAGCCCACAGCATTCACATCCTATGGCAGTCACAGCCAAATCTTGTCCCAGTACTGTCTGTCTATGGCAACTTTGTCCAGGATGTGGACTCCATTTGTGCATATGTCCTGCAGTAGCATTTCATACTTCTAAGTAGTGAACTTTTCTGTGCATTGCCTTTCTTGGGTGACCATGTCAGGTCATGCCATGTGCAAAGCATGTCAGTAAGCGGGTGTGTATGACCACAGCCCCCAGTGATTTATGTAGTTGTTTATCAGCTGCAGTTACTAAACTCAGGCTCCCCTCTTTTTCCATACAAGAGCCATAGCTATGCCCCCAATTTTGCAAATATTTATCAGTTGCAGTCATTGCTATGCACACCCTCCCCCTCCCAATTCACATATTGTAGCCATGTCTGACTATATGACCCTAGAGTCCCAAATCCCCTGAAGCACATTCTTTCAAAGATTTCCATTGTAAATGTTTCACCTCTTGTGGACAGTTCAATAATATACCAGTTTCATGGTTTCTGAGTTACATGTACGTCAAACTGTCTAACTTAGTGTGATGGACATCCACTACTGGGTTTTCTGTTTTTGCTGAGGTACTTTATTAAGTAGGATTTCTTCCTGATATCTAAGTCCTTCCTTAACTCTATAAAACTGTGTAAGTCTACAGAATCTTTACTGAAATTCCTGTATTTCACATTTCTATGATAACAAGCAGTGTTGTGCAAAATTGTGCCAGTGCTTTATATCTCATCAGCAGTGGTCAGTCACCTCAGATTTTATAGCACATGGTCACCCTTGTGTGCTCAGTAGTCTCTCCTCTTCTTGCTTTATCTACCCCATATCCTTTCCACAGGATTGGCATTTTGTTGTGAACACTTATAGTGGACTATCAAATCTTGAATTAATTCAAGATGAAGTCCATTGACAGATCATAACCTTTATCCCCTCTGTACTAATTTACAAGAAAAACAGTTAAATAAAAAAAATAATAAAGCTGTGTATCCACCCATACAGAAGAAGAGGAATCTAAGAACTTCCTGCTTTGAAACCACCAGATCCCCTTCTTTTACAGAGAATTCCATTTGTAGGTTCATAAAGAGTATTTTCTAGCTTGAACAAGTTAGGTTATTGCATATGGAATAGGATATTCATGCATGCAGTTGCACTTACTATCCATTTCTCAGAGGTGAGTTCAGCTGTTTAAAGAAATCAAAACAGTTAAAAAAAATACAAAAATTAAAAAAAGGATTACTTGAAAATACTAGCCTTTTAACTTGTTCTCTCCAGCAGACCTCTGGGAGTTTGTAGTCTAATATTCACTGGTTGTATCCTTACCCTTTTGCCAAAATCAGTTGTCTCCTCAAGAGTTCATGCAAATGTCTAGATCCTAAAACTGTGTTATTAAAGAGATATATAAATAGCAAATTGTTCAGCACAAACTCTTCTTTACAGTGGTCACATTCATTAGATCCTTCATCTTAAACTGTGTTTTTATAAAGCTGCTACAAACACTATAAATATCAATGTTTGTAATATTTTGTAAACAACTTGCAATATCTCAGTAACCCCTCAAGCTACTGACTGTCAGAAGTATTTTCTACATCCCACGGCAAGCTTCATTTGATGTTAAGCATTCCTGTCTTTATTGCTTGGTTGTTGAGATAGCTGGAACAATGTGAGAATTATAAACAAATGTCTCCTCTAGCTGCACTATTCAGAAATCAAGTATCAGTGTTATGTTACCTAACATGTAAGTATTAAAAACTGAAAATTTTCAGTAGCTTGTATGTAACATGGCTTTGGAATTATTAATGCCTTTCAAGATTAATCGAAGAAGGAAGGTTGTTTGATTGTTTGTTTACCTTGCAGCAAGTGATCCTCAAACCCCATCTTTCTCAGAAAGAAAAACACGTCAATGCTTGCTTCTCTATTCTTCTCTCTGCTGCTGCTGTACAGTATCTGTGCTTTTGGCTGCCTGATTGACTTTGTGGAATTTCACTACAGGTCTGACTACTTCATAAATGCTTCCATTTTCTCCCTATCCAGCTCTAAGCTATGTCACAGGCTAATGTCTTTTAGCAGACTAGTTAGCACTCCAGGAAAGTACTAGAAGCCAAGTGCTGCAAGCTGCAGCTGACGGAGCCTCATATGAAGTCCCTAGAAATGCATTAATTAACTAGAACCTTCCACAATACATGGATACATAGTTAAGGCCCAAGACAGAAAAGATCGACCCAACCCAGTTTGGATTTGTCAAGGGCAGACCATGCCTACTCAATCTGGTGGATTTCTTTGAAAAGGTCACCAAAGCAATAGATGAGGGCAAAATTATTCACACTGCCTACCTTGACCTGGCCAAGGCATTTGACACAATACTCTACTTGGGCATTGTTGACAAACACAAGAGGTTAGGTACAAACCCATATGTCACCTGGTGGATAGCCAACAGACTCACAGACAGGACCCAGGAAGTTAGAATTGGGGAGTCCACCTCTACATAGAGGCCAGTCACAAGTGAAGTCCCTCAGGGATCAGTCCTTGGGCTGCTCCTTTTTGGCATTTACTTCTCAGAAGTCAAGGCCAATGTCAGTGGTCTCTGGCTGACTAAATTTGCAGATGATTGCAAATTAGGAGCTGTCATTGAATCTTACACTGACACAAATATTCTACAGGAGGCGCTGACACAGACAAACAACTGGTGTCAGAGTCATGGACTAAAACTAAATGCCAAGAAATGAATAATAGTATCCTTTGGGAAGCCATCCACCCCTGGTAAGAATCATATTGACAACACACCCCTTAGAGTTGATCCAGCAGTCATGGACTTAGGGACATACATAGATAGTAATCTAGCCTTTGATCATCATGTGTCAACAATGGTGAGGAAATCATTCTGTGTTGCACAACTTATAAACAAATGTATGGCATCTAAGTCCAAGGAAGTCATTGTTCCACTGTATTTGGCATTCATCAGACCTATCATTGATTACAATGCCCCCTTTGGTATGTACCTAACCAGGCATATCCAACAATTGGAACGTTCACACTAAAAAAATACAGGGTGTAAGTAGTATGTCCTATGCAGACCAGCTCAAGGCCCTATCCCTGTATTCTGTCTCCTATAGGATTTTGAGGAGAGATCTATGCCTGGCATACAGGGCATTGTCAAATCCCACTCTAATGGACATCCTTCATATCCACAAAACAAACAGCACCAGAATTAACCATTTCAAACACTTGAACCTTGCCTGCGATACAAATAGTACCTGCTGGAGAGATAGGTATGTATCCGAAAGACTACTCTGTCTATGGAACAGGCTCCCCATCCATGTGAAGCAGTGTTCCTCCCTAACCCAATTCAAGTGCAACTTCAGCAATTGGATGGAAACATGGAAATTCATCCCTGGTTTGGCACCTGTGTCTCTAATGGACACAGGTAACCTGTAAATGGTTCATCTCCCAAGCCCATGCTTACACTTATCAAGGGTAACAGAACTTGTCAGAGATTTGGGATGCATGGCTAAGCTTAAAAAGGCCCTTGTGGTTGTTAGCCTAGCACCTATGAACCTATGTGTATTACCATAGGTAATGCTATGTACATTACAGGGCCCGAGAAACACCTTAAATATGACAGGTCTTCCAAATGATGCAGATAAATTAAAAGGTCAATGCACTATACCATTAACCTTTCAGATTTCACTAATGTGTTACCCTTTGGATTCATATGTTCATAGATTAGTACTAAGCTAACTACCCTTGTGGGCCATTTTAAGCCTAGCCAATTACCCAATGTGAGAATCAAACCCTGCACCTTATGTTTGGGATGTAACCACCCTAACCATTACACCAGAGTGCCACACAATGCAATCCACAGCACAAGAATCCAGAAACAACTTACATAACATCAGCCTTCCAAAAAACAAGACGGGAGCATCCCAGCAGGCAACATGTAGTTAAATAATGCTTCTAAACATTAAAAGTGTGAACTCCCTACCTTTTTTTATTTACAGAACAATGTCTCTGAAACACAGTACATAAAAGGGACAGAAAATGCTATGTAATTCAGTAAATATGTACCTAGAACAGTTTCACATTTTCTCCTATAATTACCATGCCATGGACAAAATGGTGCAATATTGTAAATGAAGTCCTAGGTGATCACTGATTGATTGCTGAAGGTGACTGCTCTGCAACCTGCTCCCTTCATCTCCAAAGGTCATGTGATCACTTCCTATTCAGGTTGTCAGACTGAAGATAACACCCCACCACTGACCACTAATTTATTGATGCAGATTAGCATCAAGATTCTCCAAAGTTTCTGTCCACTGAATCTCTAATTATTCTGCATAATCATACATTGAAGCATTTGAATAAGGCTAACATTATCAGTGTTTCATTCTTATCCAATAATAAAATCTATTAGGATGCACTGTCTATGATGAAACCAGAAAGACGATGTGTCAGGGTGTTACTCGAGCTTTACACTTTTCAGTATCAATCACTAAGTAATCTCTCTTTGTAGCAAGCAGTTAGCTACAGTTTAAAAGAAGAAATCATGTTTTTGCTTTTATTAAATATGTGGTAGCAGGGTTGGGGGCAGGGCACAGACATGGGACCTGAATGGCTCAGGTGAGGTGGGGTGGTGGGCAATAGAAGAAGCAGCTGGTTTTTTTTTTGGTCCTCACTGAAAGAACTTTGGGAGGGGGCATAGATATAACTGTAATAATTTGTTTATTTGGGGTTTGTTTACTGGGAAGGTCCATCTGGGTCATAAAGTACCCATTTTCAGTGGTGGGCCAGTGAGAAAAGATCCACATACGTATAGTGAAATCATTGCTTTTAATAGAGTGAGACATACATATTACAGTCATAACACTCAACACAGTCAAACATAGCATGATTATGGGTGATGCAGCGATATTACAGTAGTGCTTACATCAGAGATGATTTACATAACAAGCAATAATACATAATAGGATTAACAAATATGGACACGAATATAATATATTACATGGTCTGCTAAAATATATGGGGGAAAAATTCTCAAGATCATAAGACATAAGAACAAATTATATTGAATTAAATATTTCATGCACGAATTGCTAGATTTTAAGTAGCTTGACAGAGTAGGTATGAGACAGACAAGAAAATCCGAACAACAGTAGCTGAGAAATACATAAGGAAATTAGTGTGAGGGGTAGTGAGACACGTTAGAAATGGATACAGCTGTTAAAGGAAGAGAGATTGGGAGGGGTAGAGGGAGACAGAAGGAGAGGACTAAGATAGAGGCAGGGTGCTTATAGTAGTAAGGTAGGGTATGGTAGTAGAAGGGATAGGAAGAGTAGACGTAGAAAATGGCGGACAAGTCAATTGCTACACTGTAGCCTTCGGCTTATTACAGTAAAGGTTTTTTTTTTGTTTTTGCTGTTCAATGGAAAAGCTTGGGGGTGTGTGTGGATCGAAGTGTAATAAGCTGATGGCTATTACAGTAAAATGTTTTTTTTTTTGTTCTTCACTTGAAGGGCTGAGGGGATAGAGCACTGGCTTGTGATACTGGCATGGCACAGGGCACTGGATAAGCCAGCTATGCTTCTGCCCCCAACCCCCCACATCCCTGTAAAAGCCACCAAATATTACACAAAGCCATTTATGTACTGTATGAAAATGAATGTGAATGTGCATTTTTAATATCATTTCACAAATGGTTTCAATATCAAAGCATCCAATACGCAAAAATTTGGAGGTAAAAATGCTTATTATCACTTAAAGATAACTTTTATTATATAATTTAAAAATAACTAGTGCTTCAACAAATATCTGCAAAACCACTAGCTGTTGTAAAGCCTGCAGATACAGCATTTTTTTTGTATAATTTTTTAAATATGTTTTTAATGATTTTTGGATACATTTTGAATTTTGTAAGGTGTAGAATTATTGAGGTTAAGATTTATTTAATATATAAAAAGGTTTTTACAATGTTTGTAAGCATCATTACCAGTAGGTTTTTATACTAGGTTCACTGTGTTTTTAAATGATGATTGATGTCTTAATCAGTTCTTTTTTCTGACTGGCTTCATTGCATTTAAATACAGATGGTTTGACTGTTATGATTTAGGTCTGAAGAAGCTACCTGGCAGGTAGCGAAAGTGCTTACGTTTTGTGCCTGTTTTATTGTTTTGTAGCCTTTTATGTCTATTAAGGTTTCACTTACTTCACCATGGTGTGCACCTAGCATTTTCTCAGTTTCTCTCTTTGGTGCCTGTTGGTGCACTTTACCGACCACAAGAAACTTTGTTTCAAAGAACTAAAATCCCTGAGCTAACTCTGTTTATAATCTCAGCTACCAAAACTTTAGAAATGTACAGCTTCATACACACCCAATTTGTATTTAATGCCTAACTTGTCAAACTTCTAAACCTACTTATAAATAAGCACAGTCCTTTTTTTTTAATGGCCTAAAGCCCTTTACAATATCTTCACAGCTGTTCTACATCTTCCAGCAAGCCACATAGAACACATCTAAGGCCCCCCAAACCCTGTTTTTATAAATATGCATGTCACCCAACTAGCCTTAAAATTTGCCACCCAAATGCTAAATGCATTAAACAAGTTAGAAGAGTTAAGCTGCTGCTTAGACGCTCACAACCCTGACATTGCTGCAGTTACTGAATATTGCCTAAAACATCTCTTGTGACCAGCACTGGTATTTTCCACTCCACTCTTAAATGCATAAATTAGACCAGGCAGAAGAACTTGTTGGGGGAACCATGACCCTATTCAAATCCTCCTGTCCATCTGAATGTCACATTCACATAGCAAATGTGGCCAGGACCCCAAATTGGATTATTTAATACCTTAGACAAAAAATACATTTACATTGCAGTTTCAATCTCTCTTTCAACAAAAAAAAGTTGATGCTTTACTAAAAGAAACACACAACCAAAAAAAATGGAACATGATCCTCAAAACACCCAGTAATTCTTGGGGATTTCAATATATACTTTCTTCCCCATCAAAAGAATCACATTGATGAAATCCTGCCTTGCCTGTGGGTGCAAAGGGATAAAGTCCTGACTGTGTCCAGGCGACTTTTGTTCAACTAACAGCACAGGTGATGGAAGGTGATTACTTTTATACTGGTGATACACAGTCGGGTGAACAGCAAGTGTTCGAAAGGCTGTTTGCAAATTTTGCAAGCGCCGAAAGAAAAAAAGGTTTGAATGTGCAACGAGCAAATGCACAGTGACATTCGCTCATTGCACATTCGACATTGTGGGGCAGATTACACAATAGTGGGGATCAGGAAATGGTTCCTTTCCCCGCTGTAGTGCAATCTCAGAGTTTGAATAATAAAGTAGGGGGTGGGGGGTGCAGGGGAGCTTGCCCCCCTGCTTTACACTTCGTTTTTTTTTTGCCCCACTAATATTCGAAAAACAGCAAATCTGCTTTTCGATTTGCTGTTTTTCGAACATTAAGGACTGTCGACGTTTTCACTTTCATGGTTTTGAGTCGCTCATATGAGCACTCGAACCACTGTGATTTGAGTTTATGAAGGTAAACCGATGGAGGGACCACCTCTTTAGGAAATGACCAGTTACAACCATGGTTCCTCTTTCTTTGCAAAGACTACCCTAACACATCCCCCTGGCCGCAAAACATTATAGCCTTCATTTGAAAGTCTGCAAGACTAAATCCCCTGCCAAAAATACAAAAAAAAAACCCTGCATTCTCAGATAACTGCCTGATATTAGCTCTTTCAACCTTAGGAAAAAGTGATAGAGGACCCATACTGTTCTCAACCATGCATGTTTATCCAGTAATGCCATCTTCTCTCCAATCACCAACACAGTTTCTGCTGGGAGAAGCACAATGACTGCCATCTGGGCTCTCCAACAATTTACTCAATATAGATAAAAGCAATGTTGTAGGTACTGTATTTGTGGACCTCACCAAGGCATTTCAGCTGACTGATTTTAATTTACTCTTCAATGTTTTCTCAGTCATAGGCATTAGTGAGAAAACACCAGACTGGTTTAAAAAACATTACTTCTAATAAATACTTCCAAGTCAAGGTGGGGCCTTCCCTTTCAGACCAAGCCCTCATAATTAAATGAGTTCCTCAAGAGTCAGTCCTCTCTCCGCTGCTTTTCTCTGTATTCATTAACAGACTTCTGATTGACCTTCTAACCATTCCAATAATTTATATGCAGATGACATAACTAATTACAGACCTGACCCCACCCATGCAACAATTAAAAAAAGAATCTAGAACAAGATCTTTTCACATCTTGACACCTAGACTATATGCTTCTTATTCTTAACTACAAAAAAACTAATGCAAAGTAGTTTGAGACACAGCAAAAGCTAGCCCATATGCCAAAAGGCTGGGAAATCCAAATCCATTTTATCAGTAGTTTGTAGATGTTGGACACATTCAGTTAGAGAGGGAATATGGCTGGACCAAATTTTAACATACAGAAATGACAAAAGCAAAAATGAACAAATTACTCTTCTGTACCTAGAAGATTGCTCATTTCTTGACCCCAGTAAGTAGAGCAGAAGTTGGAAAATGAATTCAAATGAAACAACCTAAGTTGAGCCCCCCCCCCTTATTGTTGCTACATCCCAGAAAAACTGATTCGCCCACATGTAACAAAATATTTCAGTACCCTACACTCTGCCCGCATTAACAATACCACTGTCAGGGCCTAACAAAAGCTAAAGGGCTTCCTATACAGTGGAAGGCAAAGCTTGTCCTAGGCTCTTTTCTTTACAAATTACTTAAATTACATTTATTTCTCTTTTTCATCAGCAAATGAACAATCAATCTGTCTCCCCCAGAACAACTTTATGTCACTCCCTCTAAATTTTAGCATTTTACACACTTCATAATAAATTTGCTTTCACTGTTGGCTCCCAGACTTTTGAATTACTGCCAGCCTCCCAGAAAAGCAATACAACTCACCCTATATTTCAAAACAAACAAAAGATATTTGTTGAAAACTATGAAATGCAAATGATTTCACAATATACCCCATAATCCCCCTAGCTATTTCTTCTTACTTCTAAACTTACCCTAACAGCAGTAATATTTTAGATATACAACAGGTAGAGAGACAACTCATGCCAGTGCTGGGGATAAGGGCAGTGCTAACCATTTGATACTGGATGTAATGGAGATGTCTGTTCTGCCTTTACCCATGCATATGCTGATGAACTCCAAAGAGCTACTGTCATGGTGGATTGTGACATCCTTTACCAAACACATTGTTGCTCTACAAGTTGCATCATGTATTCTGGCAATGATGCATGACAGGGTTGAGAGATGTGAGAGAAAGCATTTGGTTACAATGCAGTGTACACCTGCACACATGGGCCATAATAGCCACAAGGAGTCATAAGGCAAACTTTATCTGATCCACTCAAAATGGCATAAGAATTACTTCAGTACAACTTTGAAAAATCATTGACTGCATCACTGGATGTTTCCCATCTAAAAACCTACTACATTCAGACAAAGGAAACAACTCTGCTTCCTAAAAGACTTATCTGTTCTTCCCCAATCACTTATCCAAACATATATTCACTTAACCCCCACCCACCCCACATTCCTCTTCAATACACTCAAAATGAAAACAATTAAGAACTTCATTAATGATGTGGCAATTGGAACAGATGGCTTACTGATACAGTTTACCACATTATGCAAAAAACATGCATTTCTCCCTTTGCATCACTTATACAACCTCTACCTCTCCAGCAATACAGTTCCATCCATATGGAAACAAGCTAAAATAAAACTCCGACCCAAATTACCCAAACCTAAAAACACCAAAGACTAAACCAATATCAGTCCTAGCCATCCATGTTAGCTCATAATCACTGTTCTATGTAGACAAATACTAAAGAAATATTTTATCTATTTATATTCATTTTGCTGTCTAGAAGATCATACGAGACCATAAAGCCACCTTTAGAAGAAGACCTGGAACTTGGAGGACTTAACAATGCAAATAAGAAAAACTTTACATTAATCTCTAGAAATATCTATATAAAATAAAGTGGAGGTCTCAGAAGATTAGGACAAATACAACCTCCTTATAGTACATAGACTGTTGTGATTATGCTCCAATAACAGTTAAATAACATCCTGATTTAGCGCTACTCTGGCTCGAGACCCAAATTTAACAATGCTTACAGGGCCCTTCCTCCTGTTAAGATCATGCATGACACTATGCCCTGACAGTACTAGCCAGTAAACAGCAACAGCAGAATATAAAATGGCTTCATTTCAGCTCTGTTTCTGCATGCTGTCTGCTATGTTACAGTCACTATTTCTAAACAACTGCTTCCCTTAGACAGGGAATACATAAGGACATAAACCACTTCCCCACTGCTTTACCAGCTTTCAAAGCCAGCACAACAGTTCACATTTTCTTTTTTTTTTAATTTTACTTTTCTGTAACTAGTAGTGTAGTGGACTCCCTGTTATCCGGTTACACTGGGACCCGACCTAAGGCTGGATAAACGAATGACTGGTTAATTAGAAAATGCATACAAAATAGAATTTATAGGTTACAAATCAGCTATAATAACAAGATTTGTGTTAGTATGCATTTTTCTAATGAATATGGAGTCTAAAACTCAAATGTCAGTCATTTAGCCCAGAGGAGGCAGAAGTGTTGTTCTTCTCTGTTGTCTTTTGCTAGAGCTACAGCAGAAATTTGATGGCTGGTTAAAGAGAGGCCAGATAAGAGAGAGTCTACTGTACATAGAGCAAATAAATGTCCATGTACTATAAATAATTATGACCAGATCTCAGATCATAATTTATTATTATGTGTTCTCAGTATGAATGTTAAGATTCACCTCTTGAACTTCGCTCTTGAGGTGAATTTCTTGGTGTCCATTTCTTGAGCACATAATAAACACATTACAATTGGATACTGTGCATTGGACATGCAACACTAAATCATTCCTGGTAATAACAGTGCATTAGTACATGCTGACTATCATGGCAGTTGGGGCAAATGGTTAAGGCAGTGAGCTATAGTTCGTGTAGTACAGGGTTTGATTCCCTCAGTCCCTCAGTCCTCATTAACTATTGTGAGACCTTGAACAATTCACCTAACCAGGCATTGCTCCTACCTCACCCCTGATAAGGGGCTGTGTGTCTGGTGGACCTACCTTACTAACACATGTTTTTTATTATATATTCCACATAGCGTAATGGGAGAACAAACGTAACATACAAACAGAAAATTCCTTTGATTGGACTGATCTCTTAAGAATGCAAAGCAGCATACATCACTAGTAATACTATTTTCACTTCTTTTTATTTTATTAATTTGTCATCAAGGTAAGCTGACAAGGTCCAGATAATACTTTCCAAGGCTGACCCGGAAGCCCTGTCTGATTAAGTGACTTGCATATAATGGCAATTGCTCTTCAACACTTTTCAGAATTAAGTGCAACTTCAGTTTTCTGTACATAATATCCTGGTCTATATGTGTCACTAAAGAAAAGTGGAACATATAAGTTCTGTTGGTAATTGTTCTAGGGAGAAAAGAGAGAAATGATGCCTGTCTTCCCTAGTTTTAGCATTACCTCTGCATACTTTGAGAGGATGTTTGTCTTGAGAGTAAGAGTTTTGGATAGCGAAAAGAATAACTCTGATCTGTGAGAAGTCTCTGTTTGGCTCCTCAAGGATGAGTCCATGCCTACTGCATAGTTACATGTACTTGTCTGTTGTTGTAGCTTAGATCCTCTAAGCTTTTTAATAATAATATGAGATAAATGTGGGATAATTACGGTAATCCCAGTTACCTGTTGTAGTTGGATACTGCACTGTATACACTGAGAAAAAACTGAGACTGCAATCTATCACCACATCAAGGTATGTGAAGACCTTCTGTACTTCTGCTGATGTCACATATTATAATTCTTTTGTGTGAACTCCACCTACCCTGCCAGAAGACCTTACAATGAAAACATGTAATCTTAGTGATAATGTTAAGAATGGAACTATTGCTAATTACCCCATACTCCACCACCAGAGAATTGTTTTGAAGGTGCACTTAGATTCCAGAACAGTTCTGTCCAAAGGAAACACAAACCAAGAAAAACAAATATAAGGTATCCAGACAACCACTCAGCAGGTACTCATAACGACAGTTTATTGGGTTCTCAATAAAACCACACTCAAAACACGATGGTCCACAGATTAAGTGCTTTCGTCGGAATAACCAACTTCATCAGAATACACATAATACAACTCAAAGGATTTAAATACCCTCTCAAAAAGCAAAAACCCTGCCATCACATCCTACTATTAGATCACTTCCTGTCAACTAATGCACATATTTAAAGGAAATATTACCTGACTTAAATTGCCAAGACATATGAAAAAGTATACTCCTATATTGCAAATAAATATAAAAATGTAAACACACATACATATCACCAATAAATATAAATGAATATAAATGTATATAAATATATAACAGACAACTGTAAATACTATGATACAAAAAATGGGTTAATATTTTTTAAATATTTTTTAAATATAAAACAAAGCTCTTAGCTTCAACAAGGGCATAATACTTATACGCTCATTAATGCCAGGATATGAGCCTGCATTCAACTTAATCTGCCATTTTAACTCTAATAATTCTAAATAATCATCCACTGGGCCATCCCAGGGTCCCAGGTCCACATGATCAATGGCAAAAAACCTAAAAAAATGTGTTGGATATTTGTCCACATGATTGAAAAGTGCATTGTTTTTATTTTTGCATTTAATATCATAGCAGTGCTCATATAGTCTCTGCTTAAAGGCCCTTTTCATTTTGCCCACATAAAATACATTGCATAACCTGCACTTAGCAATATATACCACCCTTTTCGAAAAACAAAAACGTTTTTTACTGGGGTAGATTCGTCCAAAATTCTTGATAAATATATATTCACCCTCCATAACATATGGGCACTGCCCACACCTACCACATTTAAGGCATCCACTAGTTTTGTTCTCTTTCTTCTGTCTTTCCAAGAGTGCTTTAAAGCTATAGTCTTTTTTGCAGACAATCACTGGTTTATCCCCTACGATTTTAGAGACATCCTGGTCCAGTAACATCACTGGCCAAAAATTAACCAATGTGTTTTTGATTTCATAAAAATCCAAGGTGAAGGTTAGGGTGCATGATCTTGAAAAAATATTGTTATTAGAATGTAATCTATCTCTAACCTTTCCATCATCAATACCACAATCACTGAATACAATTTTTGCTATTAACCCATTCTGTCTTTTGACAGCAACCTCAGTTTCAATTTCTTTTAAAAAATTCATAGGGTAACCCCTTCTTCTAAACATATCAATAAGTTTATCACATTCTGTTTGGAGGCCCCCTTCATCTGACACCATTTTAGCGATTCTAATAAATTGTCCCTTAACTAGGGACTTTTTGTGATGAATCCCGTACCAGCTCTCAAAATAGCTCTCAGAATGTAAAAATGTATTCGAATACTTAGGTTTCCTGGACAACTTACAATGAAAACATGTAATCTTAGTGATAACGTTAAGAATGGAACTATTGCTAATTACCCCATACTCCACCACCAGAGCATTGTTTTGAAGATGCACTTAGATTCCAGAACAGTCCTTGAATACATTTAATGGTTTGGAGCCATCTGTACACCATACAAACCTGGAATATACAGGGATTAGTGCTTCCGCTAAACAAAAATGAAAAGTTGTAGTCACTTAAGTAAAGTTATTGTAATAAGACTGCTGTAAGAAAAGTTTCTCTTCTCCAGATAATCTGGAATTTTCCCTAAAGATCTTGCAGATGAGAAAGTGGTTATATGGTATATTAAGTGACAGGGCAGGAAAGACACAGTTCGGAAAAGCGATGCTTCGGCTGTAACAGAAGAGGCTCAGAGACAGAGAATATGTATACACAGGGAGTCATGAAAGAGACAGGGGATTTGGGGTCTATATTAGATCAACGAATGATTAAATGTTCGAATCTGTAAAGGTCGACCTTTACAGATCGAACATTAATCGTTTGAAAATGTTTAAAAATAAAAAAAAAAAAAAAAAAAAAAAAAACAAGTGAGAAAACCAAAAACTAAAGGGTGTAAGCAGGGGGGGGGTGCACCCCCCTGCACCCTCCATGTGGGGGCTGTGCCCCCATCCCCTACTCAAATATACCAACTCCAAGATCGCGCTACAGTATAGGGAAGGGGAAATTTCCTGTTTCTGCACTGTAGTGTACTGATGTGCGATCTCGGAGTTGGTATATTTAAGTAGTGGGGGGTGTTTCTTTTACTTTTTTTTGTTTACATTTTTTTTTTACATCTTTGAACATTTAAATGTTCGATCTCTAAAGGTCGACCTTTAGAGATTTGAAAATTTACATCGTTCGCTAATCTAATATAGACCCGGGGGTTTGTACTACTCAACCGAGCACCATATTTCATTAGAAGTGCATAAGAACAAGGTGCATGATTTGTGGTACATGGTAAGCAGCTTGGGAAACACAGTCTATCCATCCATCCTCAACCCTTTTATCCCATTTTGCACATGGTGTCAGGGTGTCACTTCAACACTGACAATCATCTTGAGCCAGGGTTTACATTGTCAAGTGGCTAGCCCTGCCACAGTAGTTCATCTGTACCACTTGCACCTACAGTCAATTTAGAGTGTCAAATCCACCTCGTGCATGTCTTTGGAAGGTGGAAGAAAACTGAAGCACCTAGAGGAAACCCATGCAACTGCAGGGAGGACATGCAGACTCCACACAGAAGGCACCCCAGTCTAGAATTGAACCAGAGAACTTCCTGCTGTGAGTTGACAATGCTAACCGCTGCACCACCTCAGCCACCCCTTGGGAAACACAATAAAAGTAGAATGGTCAACTAGAATAATCTTCGGGTGAAAAAGTGACTGCATTCAAAACATGTATTGGACAGGCAATAGGAGGGAGGATGACATAATGCTTAAGTTGTTTACCTTATAGACACAAGATGCAAGGTTTGATTCTCACAGTAATCAGCAAGGCTTAAAAGAGACCACAAGGGCAGTTAGCCTAGTACTAATCTATGAACTAAGTTGTCCTAATAAGGACAGGTGCAAGAGTGAGTTTGGTAGTAAGAACTGACTAATAGCTCATGTAATGAAAATGTGCACACTAGGTGGGCCCTTGGGTTGTTACTTGTATAAATGCCTTGATGAAGTCCATAATAATAGCACTGGAAATCGTACTAGCTCTCATGCTTCTGAAAACATTTTTCATAATATTCATCAGCGCTATCTCTTTTCATTTCCTTTATGCAAACAATATTGCATATGAAGGGGAAATCACAATAATCAGGATGTCATTTTATCTCTGTGTAGGTTAAGTCTTCAAAATACTGTGTAGGATACTAAATGAGAATATGCATTAATAAAAACACTAGTACGGTAAACACCAGCGCCTTTGTGCAAAGGGAGTACAAGCACCTGCATCCACTTTTATACTACAATTAGTGAGCAGACACACACCTTGTTTAACAAATTTTAGGTAGCTGTGAAGAAGTTCACTGGGACTTAAAAAAACCTTCCGATCTCACCATTTGATGTTGACACAGAATCTCTGATATGAGGCATTTGTATATTTTTTTCTGGGGTAGATTTTTTATCAGCAACATTACCATTATTACAGCCATCAAAATTACAGGCCCCCATCAAGGACAGGTGCCTGTCAGATGACTAAGCAAGAAAAAAGTTTGAAGAGGCCATGGTTTTCATTAATTTATATGATGTTTTCATTTTGTATGTGCCTTTGGTTATTACATTTTAAAACAGGAAAGACAGACGCTTGTTTAGAGTAAGGTCTTAGGGATGCATATTCAAACTGTACTATGTTGTGCATTAAAACTAGACCACTAATCACTGTAATTTTTAGTATTTTGAACTTAATAAACTGGGTTTATCCAAACTGAGATTTTTGATAAAACAAATTATGAAATAAGACATCTGTATTAAGAATGGCTGTGTTGTGATTAGGCAGTCTGTGGCAAACAGGAGTGCAGAGCAGTTCATGTTCTACACTGCAGTTCTGCTCACATTTATCCTTCATTTAATTGGCAGATATTTGAAAAGTCCTAGAGTGCCATAACCTTCAGAGAGGGCTTAAGGAACAATTAGCTGCTGGAAATCTGCACTGGAATACATTATTAGGATTGAGTAATGCAGACATAAAGCACTAGGCCTAAGAAAACAAATGCAGTTTCTTAAACAGAATACTTATATGTTAGAACAAATTGTGGTTTGTCATGCTGTGTTTATTGCTAACTGCTGTTACACCAACAGAAATATGAAAAAGTAGTTAGTGAAATGTTCCTTCTGGGGTTCAGATTGTTCCAAATGCACTGCAGAAATCATCATTTTTTTTATCATAGTGATAAAGCATAATTTATTTTGCACATACTTATTTAAACATACATTCTGTAGCTTAGGTCAAAATCCTGCAAGCAGTTTTAAGGAAGATAGCAGGAAGAAGATCTGCAGGAAGTCTCATCAGAAGAAAGAATAATTTATGAGGTAATAAATGTTTTAGTAGAAAAGGAATGTGCTCAGGTGGACCCTATGTTTTATATTACTGTAAAGCCTGAATAGTCCAGGGTGACCCTCCCTCTTTTCTGATTATTTCCTAATGCTGTCATTGCCCTTCTGTTTCTACCCTATGCATGTTAAAAGCCCCCAACTGCTTCTCCTGAATGACTTCCTCTAGCAGGCTAAGATATTTACTACTCTTGTTGTAAGTATTTATGCTTAAGTGTCCCTCTTGAATTAACTCTACCTTTCATTTTGTCCTGTGCCCTCTTGCTCTCAATCTTTTTCTCCTCTGGGCAACCTTTACGTCCCTTTCCTTATGCCATTATATAATACCTATGGTGTTTACCTTATACAATATTTCTCATCTATTTTAGGCGTATAATTATAGCATTACTCATTCTGTATTTGTAGGCTGCTTTATACAATACTTGCTAATTTGTCTTATAAGTTGTCTCTTCCCCAAGTTTGTCAGTTCTGATGGTTGTATGCCAAAAGCTGGTAGAATGCTTCTTCTGGAAAGTTATGAGTAAAGGTTAAGCTACTTTCCCTCCATACTAAACACGCCCCTCTTAATGTAACCCACTGACTCATTTGCCCTTCCAGTATGTGAATGTGCTTTTACATAACTCTGTTACTCTAAAATCACGCATATGCAATGTCTTGAAAAGTGTGTTCCTGTGTAACAACTTTCTGTACTGTACCTCCACCACTGTTTCATATTCACGTGTTAGGTCCACATCATTATGCAAGATAAATTTTGGACCGACCTTTAGCATTTTTCTACAACCACTTGGCTTCTCAAATACAAAATATTCCTTGTTTTGTCTGCTGACAGTATGCTTAATGCAGGTTTAGCTGCTCTCTACAAAACTAAAAACATGCTTCCAGTCTAGGCTTTTTAGTAAATATTTTTTATAATGTACAATCTACCCCCCCCCCCCCTCCCAGTTTTATATTTACTTTAATGAATCTGCTGAGCAACACCAGCACTGGGATGTCCTGCAGCAACCCACATTTGTTTAATAAATTTGGAAATGTCCTATCTGCCTGTAGCATGACAGGCTTCTTCAGGACTGGACTTCCTGATGCTAGAAATGGGATTTAATTCTTTCTCTCCATCTGCTCTGCTGCTATTTCTTCTTTCTGATCCGTAATCATTTTTCATTTCTATCCACCCCATGTGAACCTAAACAAAAGTGTAAGATGTCACTTGTGTTCTGATGAGTTGCCTCTGTATTTCTCATATAGCTGTGCTCAATGTTCAACTGAACATCTTTGTTTAAATGCATAGCTGAATTATCCATGTATGCTATTCTGATGTGCCTTAATTATGGCAAAACATTTCTATAGTTAGTGGAATCTGGACTGTGGGTATAAGTGCATTATTAAACAGTTTTGATAAGAGAAGGTCTGAAATATCTGTGTACGTTTTTGTATTTTGTCAGAATGCTACTGCTTGAGTCTTGTAGGCATCTGCCATGGGACATTTGTTCTTCAGTTTCCACCTTATGTGGCACATACCCCTGAGGTAAATACATCATAGGCTTATTGTTAAATTGGGTGTTTCAGAACATAGCTACATTCAGTAAACTATAATGATAATCTCTTATCAGAGTGAAAGATGTCTATAATTGCTGGAGTATGGTTTGCTGGACTGAATGTATTATTAAAGGCATCTGTGTCATGGTACAGTCATGAACCAGTGTAGTAAACTATTCTTTTTTCAGATGAAAGTTGTGTATCTTCTATGATGTTTTAATAAAGGCAGATTTGCAAGTATCTTTGAGGATGTTTATTTATGTGCCTTCATTTGTTAGAAACTAAAGAACCTCAAGGCACAAGGGAACAGTAAAACTTTTTTATTCTAAATACAAAGAGAGGACCGAGGAGTTAAAATAAAGTCAGCATGTGCTGTAAGAATGCACATTTCAGACTATAATAATAACAAGAATGTAGATAGCACATTAAAGATGAAAGTTCTAGATGCATGGAGCAAGTATTGGAAAAGGCATGCAACATGTACAGTATTAATAAAATAAGCATAAATTATGACCCACTGTGAATGTGATGAATGACCTGATCTGTCTGTACAATGTACACTAGATGTAGATCATAGCACTTCAAAGCTAAAAATTAGATTATGAAATGCCTGTCATACTTGGGTTAACCAGTAGGAGGTCACTAGTGCAAGGAAAATAGATGAAGAGCATATTTCTCATATTAAACAGCAAGTAATACACCCTGATACTACAAGTCTGAAATCACTTCAACGCCAGCCAACATGTTTTTCTCGTTAAAATATCTTAAGCTTCTAAAAAAAAAAAGTAATAAAGAAGGCTGCTAGAAAGCCTAGCTGCCTAAGGTGTGATTGATGTGTCCATGCTGACAGTTTTATGTAAGATGTACTTGGTTTCCTTATCATGTTTTATAGCACAGCTTTGGTAATGGGGGATACGCCTTCAGACAATCACATTCTGTTATGTAGGCCAGCTGTTAAGAAGTGCTACATCACTGCATTCTATTTTTATCTGCTCAGTCTGAGCAGAATTCTTCTTTCACATACCTGTGTGTTCCTAAGCAGATTGTGTTATAAAGACTGTGACAAAGATTTATTATGTTAGCTAGTAACTGTTGCAATGGACATATGTGTATATTTTATCCTCCTCCAGGAGTGAAGCAAGCCCAAATATATGATGCATTATCTATATTATCATTAAATGTTTATTATTTTTGAAGCTAACTGAAATATTTCTTGAAAGATAAACATGCATATCAATTTACAGCCTCTAATTTCCTTGTTGTTTTATATCAAAATTACATCTGTAATTAGATAGCATCAACAACAGTAATTTGTAAGCAGATATTAAGAATGTGTTACAAAAATAGTTTCTGCACACTTCCAAATATTTTCAAAGACACTAATGATGATTTGTTCAGTGGCTATGGAAAAAAGTCACATATTAAATTATTTTGCTGTTGTGAATGGAGGACTCATTTAATTTCATATATACCCTTTTCTTTTTTTACATTATAATATAATAAGTTTGCATAAACCTACACTACCTTTTTTAATGTTAATCTATCATTAATGTAGTTTAAAGGGTAAGTATTATTGCATACTTGCAGAGGAACTTTCTATGTGTATGAGGCTCAAATTTTAGCTGGTGCCTGAAAGGCTGTGACTTAACCCTCTGGAGTTATATTACTCACATAGAGTTACTGCAGTCATTTGCAATTACTAGGGTAATTTACTTTAGCGTAATATCTTTCTGTAGCCATTTAGAAACAGTCCCCTGGATTTACTATTGTTCTGTGCAGGACTAGCTTAGTCCTGCACAGAAGTGGCCGTTTAGGAGCAGGACAGCAGCGCGTTATGCATATTAATGAAGGTGCGCTGCCTGAGCTCCTAATCTTACATGGAGCGTGTAAAAGTGTAGGGGGCATGTCTGAGAGCAGAGCTCTCAGAATATACACGCCCCCACAATGAAGAACAGCAGAAAGGCCAAAGAAATGAACGAGACCGCTCATAGGTGTCCGCATATCCCCAGCAACATTTCTCCATGTGTACAACAGCAAGTAAATACAAATAAAATGAACAAACCCTTTTTTTCAATTAAAAATCCGATTAAAGCTAACCGTACGTGCACAGGTGTGCCCATCGCTTATCTACGGTTAATGCAGCTTAAATTACTGAAGAGGATAACAAGGAAGATATATGCAAATGAAGAAGTATAGCAATAGTGTTGTGGGCAGAGCATTCGCCTTATGAGCAGGCATTCCCGGTTCGAGTCTCACCGCAGCACATTCCATTTTCCATGGCAAATCACATTATGACCAATATTTTTGTTGCATAACCCACTAAATAACATATATTTGTGAACTGGAGTACTGCATGAAATGCACATGTGAGGTGTCAGTGTCATAATGTTACAAAGTCCCCAGATAAGCACATGTGCCCCATACAGTATATGTACACAGGAATCATGGATACAAATGGAAGGTAAAATGTGTAATGAATGACAACTTCATACAGCTTCCAAATCCTCCACCTTCCCAAGAACCATGAGATATAACGGTCCAAATCGGTGTAATTGTAAGTGGGAGTAGGCACTAGTAAGCAAGTGTAAGCACCAATAAGCAGTAATAAGCATATATAAGGACTAGTAAGTGAGCTTAAGCCCGTTTGCGCGGGGGTAAGCAATGCACACACAGGTTAAGCAATTTTGAAGCTAACTCCCTGTAAGCATATTCAACTGGAGGTTAGCATTGCTTACCCTCATGCAAACCTGCACAAACCCGCTTACAACTGCTCAAAAGTGCCTTAATCACTCTGTATCCAATGGCCCTTGTTCTGCCCAGCAACAAAATAAACAGTCTTGCTGGTCTTCAACCCAGGACAGTCACAGTAGTTAACCACCAAGCCATCACAGCAGTACAGAAGAATGAGGTATCACCAAACAAGTCCTCACTATAGTAAAATCAAACTGAACCTGTGAAAGGAATCAGTATACAGTCATACGTTTCATAACCCACTACATAACATAAATATGTGAACTGAGTACAGCAGTAAGACCAGAAGTGAGGTGTAATTGTAATAGAGTATTGAAGTCCCCAATAAAACACAAGGACCCCATACAGTGTACATACACATGAATCATGGATACCAGCCAGATATACAAGATGTAATGAATAAGAAATCAATGCCAAAAAGAAAATATAATGCAAAGTCTAATGTAAGCAAGGCTAAGCATTGCACAGGCCAGCTTAGGAGGTATAAGCAATGTGTAGGCCAGCTAACTCATTGTGCCTAGTGGTATACCCCTTTAAACTATACCAACCTTAGGTAAACAGGTTTGCCCATAGTCTAGCCTTTTCAAAACCGGCCAATCATGGTAAAGTGTAAGAAATCGGACCTACTTAAGCCCACAGGTGGGAATACATCTCATAACTGGTTGTAGCTTCCCTTTGCAGGCACCATGTCAGGAAGAGGAGAGGGAGTGCTCTTTCAGGCGCAGCGCTGGTGCATCCAGGAGTCTAGAGTCATGGCAGGAATCCTTGTCAAAGACCATGAGCAGAGACTGCTGCAGGGCCAGTACCAGGGTTCACAATATAAGGCGGATGCCTGGGACCGTCTTGCCTGTGACCTTGCCAGTGCCACTGGCATACCCCAAACTGGTGAGCAGGTCAGGCATCACTATGCTGACCTGAAGTGATGTAAGGGGGACCTCTTGGAGCAGTGGATCCAAGAGGCTATAATGGCAGGGGAGGGGATGTCCCAGCTGTGTGTAAGTATCACTCCAGTATGTGTGTAATAATAGCCAGCTCATGTATATCATGGATAGGTATGGCTAAATATTCCTCTTATGTCCTCCACAGCTGCAAGTGAGTGGGCCGCGAACCAGGAGACCCATGGAAGTTGCCTGGAAAGGTTGCGATGCGAGGCAGGTCAGTAATACTCTTGCATGTACTGTCATAGGAAATAAATCTAAAAGTATTAGTACATTAATTGCCTGCATAAAACCTGTATTGTTTAAGGCAAGTACTGCATACACCGGAGAATATGGAAGGAAGAGTCTCATATACTTTGTATGTAAATAAAAGCGTAATAGCCTGACAATAAATGTCTAACTGATGGACTGCATGTGAATACTCTGGTATCATATGGTAATGTAGATTTGCAATCATGTAATAGTACCGTTGTATTAAGCACTGTTACCCACACTGTGCTCCATAAATAGAATGTGTAGGAATGCCTGCATATGACTGCTGTAATCCCCAGAGGCCATTTAGTACAACTGAGGGGCACATAGGCAGAAAACAGGGAAAAGACAGACAACAAAACCTGAATAGCACATGCAACTGAGACGTGAACTGTTGTATTTTTAGCACACAGACATGGTTCGAATCCTGGCAGTGGTAGTAGTCTGCATACAGAATCATACCCCACAACTGTACAGCTATGTCAAGAATGTCCAGTAAAGTGGCCCATATCTGTTGCCTGTCAACCTGACCCTCTGGGAAATCAGTGGGATGATCCCAGATGTATAGGCAGCAAACAGGAAATACAACTGATTGACACACATCTATGAGAACAAAGCTGGCACACAAGCAACTCCCCAAAACCTTATGAGAGTAAGAAGCCACATATGTCCCATTTACACCTTCATGTTGCCAAGTTGTGGCCAGAGTGTGTACAGTAACATAGTGAGATGTATGTGCATAATACTAATGTGTAATCTAGAACTTTGTGTGGCAACATTCAGGTAGTGCTAACAAACATTGCTCCCACAGGTACGTCGGATACGAACACTCTGCTGAGAAATAAAAACCTTGATACCCTATATTGGTACTGTTTACTCTGGTATTGCATGGAATTGTGAGTGTTGTAGTTGCTCTGAATAATAAAATATCACTGATTACTGTCACCCACACTGTGCTACATAATATAGCTGTGTAGGAAAGCATGTATATGTGAGTGGTAACTCACTAAAGGTTGAAGAGGGCAATAGTCCGGATATGTCCTGGTACACCTGCATGTGTTCAAGACATGGCCAAAGTCTGTGCAGAAAGAGTTGGATAGCTATGTGCACAACATCAACCCGGAATCTGGGAGTATGTGTAGAAACAGTTAGTTAGTGTTAAACATTCCCTCCACAAGTATACCAGGTAAGAGATGTATACTGCAGGTAAAAACAGTTCATGTATAATGATGATGACAGTCATATCACTGTCCAAACTAAGGCTATAGGGTAGTGTATTAATACATGTAAGGTACAGATAACAGCACTGACTAGGTAAGTAATGTGGACTACAGGAATATACTAGTTGTTAATTGACATCTTTCTCTCTTCCCCACCATATCTCCAACAATAAACTACATACCCAACTCAACTGGTATGTAATGACTCCACTCTTCTGATTATGTCCTATTGGTTGATATATATATTTAAATTTGTTTCCATGCATGTGCTATATTGAATTATTCCAACACTGGTGGCATAGTGCCATCAATGTACTTGCATGCTGTTGTTATTACTACTGTGGTCCCATGTATGCACGTGTTCCATTTGCTGGTCTGCAAGGCCATGGAACATATTATGGAACTCATAAAAAAAGACATTGGTAACCTCTAAACACTGGATCCCACCCAGTTTGGGTTTGTGAAAGGCAGATCATGCCTCCTGAACCTGATCGACTTCTTTGAGGCAGTCACCAAAGCTGTAGATGTGGGTAAGGTGGTTCACACAACCTATCTTGACCTCGCCAAGGCTTTCGACACCATCGACCATTCTGAAATTATAGCTAAACTCACTAAACTAGGTATAAACCCCTATGTTACAAGATGGGTTGCCAACTGGCTCACTGACAGAACCCACACTGTAAAAGTTGCAGACCCAAATCTGACCTCAAAGCAGTGACAAGTGGAGTACCACAGGGTTCCATCCTGGGACCTCTCCTCTTTGGTATCTACTTCTCTGAAGTACAGGCTAACACAGAAGGCCTTTGGCTAATGAAGTTCGCAGATGACTGCAAACTAGGAGCCATAGTCAAGTCCACAAATGATGTGGACATCCTACAGAAGGGCCTTGTTGAGACAGATGCCTGGTGTCAGAGCCATGGCCTCAAGCTCAGTGCTAAAAAATGCAGTGTCATCCCCTTTGGTAAAAACTCTGTACCCATGAACTACCACATAGGCAGCAATCTACTTAACACCGAATGTGTGATAAGAGACCTTGGGACCCAGGTGGACAGTAGTCTCTCCTTTGATAGTCACATCACCACAGTAGTCAGGAAGTCCTTCTACGTGGCACACCTCATCATAAAAGGGTTCTCATCTAGGAAAAAAGAGGTCATTGTTCTCCTCTACTCGACACTCATTAGACCCATTATAGAGTACAATGCCCTTTTTAGAATGTACCTCACAAGACATTTGCAGCAGCTGGAAAGGCCAAAGATGTACCTCACAAGGAGGATTACTGGCCTCAAACAAATGACCTACACTGACAGTCTCAATAAAATCCAGCTTTACTCCGTAGCATATCGCCTATTCCGAGGTGATCTCTGCCTAACATATAAAACTATGTCAAACCCAGAGCTGTTGGACATGCTACACCTAAAGAAATCTCAATCCCTCTGAGCTACACACTCTAGGGACCTAAACCTTGTCACCACAATAAACAGGACATGCTGGAGGGATGGATTCCTGTCCCAGAGACTTCCCATACTCTGGAACAGGCTACCCATCTATGTCAAGCAAAGTTCTTCATTAGCACTCTTCAAGACAAACCTTGATGAGTGGATGGGAAATAGGAAATACCCAGGGGATCACTTCTGTGTCTCTGCTGGACAGTGGCACAGGAAAATAACTTTCTTGGGTGGTGTAAGCCAGGGAATGTTGTTGGCTAGGCTTACGTAGGCCCTTGGGCCGATAGTCTAGCACCTACCTATGAATCTATGCTATGCAACTGTTCCATATCTGGTGTCTGGGTTAATGGGAATATCTTTGCATGCTGTTATACCTAACCCTGGAATGTGTTGACTATTACTAACCCACATATGATGATAAAATCTAAACACTATAGCATGTTTGGGAAGGCCGGTCCCAGCGGACCCACCTGTCCCACCTCAGCTGGCCATGGCACTGGGCACCAATATGTCTGGGGCCCTACCCGGGACCTTCTCGTCCATTGGTCCTGCACCACCTTTGGGTGGAACTGCCTCAGGGGATGGGGCTAGTCCATCCCCCCCCAGGAGCGGGCGTGGACAGGAACCTCTCACCCATCGCCAGGCCTGAGTCGTGGTGAGTAGCGAGCTCTGCAGGGAGGTCAGAGATCTGCTACGCCAGCTCGAGGGCCATGTGTTGCAACTAGAGGGTTGGACTGGCTCTGAGACTCAGGCCCCAGCACAGCCACCTTCGGGACTGTGAAGGTGCAGTGGTAACTGCCATTGGGTGGGGATCTCAGTCCCACTCTTTCCACTAGGGGGGTCATGGGCTTCTGATTTCCCAACACCCCTCCCCATCAAGGTGTTTACCCCCCACATGTGTCATATACTGCCCCTGTATGCATCTTGTTTATCTTGTCTGTTAATCTACCCAGCCTATCTCCCCAAATATACCTACTATCCCTCCCCAACATCCCACTCTCACCTGAAAAAAAAAAAAAAAGGCAATCTGTTCCCAAAAAAAAAAATCTCGCCCCATACATAACTGTCCATTTTACACATGTGTCCACTGGACACATGTAATCTGGTCTAATTGGCATCACAACATATTATTGTTGTCCTCACCCCTGTCTCAGCGGTTTGAGTGTCCAAATCTACCTCTAAATTCAATGTATATGCACAGCTGTTGCTGTAGAAGAAATGGGAAGCTATGGACCTTCCCTACACCCTTCCTGCACATCCATAGCTATTTTCCCTACTCTCTTTCCCTCTTTGTGCACCTTTTCACCACTTTCCTAGCAACCCTTTTTTCGTTTCTTTTAAAGAAATTAGCGCAGGGGTAAGTGGGAGTAAGCACTTTTAAGCAGCAGTAAACGGTTTTAAGCCTGTTTGCACAGGGGTAAGCAATGCCTACACAGGTTAAGCAATTTAGAAGCTGAGTATAAGAAACTGTAACCAGAAGTTAGCAGTGCTTACCTCTGTGCAAACCTGCGCAAACCCGCATACAACTGCTTAAAAGTACCTTAATCACTCTGTATCCAATGGCCCTTGTTCTTCCCAGCAACAAAATAAACAGCCTCTGGAAGGCTCAAATCTAGGACCCTGCATACCATAGCCAAAGTGATTTACCACTAAGCCATGTCAGCGATACATAACCCTGATGTTTTCACAAACATATCATCCAGCCCAGACATTCAACAGTACAGGGCATGTATTTCAACATGTAGAGTAGTAGTAGTATTGAACAATTGCCTTTACTTCCTAAATTGTGTAGTCATTGCTATTAATGACTGTTGCATCACATATGTTGTTTTATCATAATGTACACATAGCAGATGCATACGGTGAGATACATCTGGGAGGATATACACAACCGTGAGGTTTACACATGACAGGAATATGGTTATATACATATAATAGGTCTATATATGTCTACATGTACATACATATGTATACTCGTACATATGTCTGTATACACATCTGTATAGTGCTACATATATATGGCCATGTGTACATCTCTTTGTATATATATATATATATATATATATATATATATATATATATATATATATATATATACATATATACATATACATATATGTATCGATAGATATATGTATATATAGATATACGTATATGTATATATAGATATATGTATATATAGCTATATATGTACACACATTTTATGTGTACAGATATGCCTAGTTATGTTGGTATATATGTAGATATCTATAACTATATGTGCATACATATCTATTCTGATATACCTACTACTGTCAATATATATGTAGATATCCGTACTTATATGTGCATATGTATCTCTATCTATATATATGTAGACATATATTGCTCTGTATATGTATATATCTGAGTGTTTATATGTATATCTATGTACATATACATATCCATCTATGTATGCCGATATGTATATGTGTATATATCTATATAGATATCTGGATAATTATATATACATATATTTTCACCATATGTCCTGAACATGGAGTGTTGCCCTACCTCAGCCCCTATAGTCCCAACTTCATAGTGCAAGGGGATGTCAGGTATGTATAGCAGGTATATTTGTAGACTATTTGTACTGTAATAGGGATTGTCTTCACAGACATGGTGTGTGTGGGAAGTCACATCTGCTTTAAACATGCGCACCATTTGCTACTGACAGACATCCTAAGGATATCATAGTACATTACCACTGCTAGCACGTAATACTCCTGTGGACTACAGCAGAGATATTGGCCAATATATGTGGACAGTCTGACATACTCTAGACAGTCCAGAGGTATACACAGAACCCCTTAGTGCAAGACATATGGACCAAGCCTGACAATGTGGATGTTAACAGCCATGTAGATAGGTATAACACGTAAATACTGGTATACATTTGCCCCCATAGGTTATGCATTCACACACCCCTGTCTGGCCTGACACATAATAACCGCTGGTACAGAGGTGCCATGGCTATGCACTACCCACTATATACTGACATACATCCGTACAGCATCCCACTGCACTGTCTGACATACATGACTGTTATGGTGGCCCAGTAGCAGTACATCTGGCAAGTATCTGGACATGACATCTCACTGGTAAGTACACTAAGCTGCTAGGCATGTAACAAAGCACTGTGCAGGCTGCGACAGACTGGCTCAACACTGGCCTACACTTCCTATGGGGGAATGCACATGTACCAGCATATATAGCAGGCTCTATAGGCATGTCACAGCACAGAGTATGATACACCTGTGTGAAAGTGCATAAACACAACCAATGTGAACACAGCCACAGCCACATATGGTAAGCAAGCGTAATATTACAGTATATGGACTATCTGTTCAACACCATCCTCATATGTGCGACTCACACACTAACCCAACATATACTCGGCCACTACACAGTGTGGTCTGATGGCTGTCTGTGGTATGGGACATATGTGTGTATGGCCCTACAAACATGTAAGCCGATAGGGTAACATACAGTGGAGCAGCATGTAACATCAGAGAGAACAAGACCAAAAACAATGAAATCTACCACAGTCTGTACACAGGACAAAGTACATATTAACAATACACACACTGTCGACAATCACCATAAGTACACAGACCTCAGTACTGTACACACAACCACAGAATGTTCAGGTTGTCATAAAATATAACCCCTACTATACATAACATGTGTAGCAGTCTGATATCTCACTGGCTTGTTATCAGATATGATGTCACTAATTATGGTGTACAACACATATGCACCTCTTACTGCATAACATATGTACAAAGGTTGACAGAGATGTGGCTGGAGACACATACACAGGGCCAATATTGACATGTTGCTGTGATAACTTCATACATTTACTGTTGTAACAGGGTTTGTTGCAACATATGTCCTATGAGGGATATGAAATCAGTAACTCACGGCTGTCACCATCTACAGACTGCAATCCTCACACTACCTTCTACAGTTCACAGATAGGTGCTCTGTGGATAACACATGAAACCAAAGGCACCACACACTGCCTAGTCTGCAGATGACCCTACAGATGGGGGTTTCCTCATAAACATAGCACTGACATGGCAGGTATTAAAACATGTAGGACAGCCATATCTACACACACCCTTTTAAACCAACATTACTCCAAATGCAGTGTAGTAGCACTTACAGTCTGTAGTCAGGTCAGGCAACCCCCTCCCCTCCTGTGTGTTGCCCTGGTTCCACAGTGTATGTTATTAGAGGTAAATCCCCAATCCATCCGAGATGCTGTTTGCCAAACAACAGATCAAGTTCCTGCTCACAGTGAATGTAAAGGCCCAACACCAACATGATGTTCCTAGATATTGGAGTGTGTTTCCATGCAATTGGCTATGGGAATGTTACCACAGCTGTTCCACATGTAATCAGCTGATCATGAGCATCACTTAAAATACACATGCTGCTGCCTAAGCAAAGCAGGTGCAAGTCTTCACATCTACCAGAAAGGGAGTGACAGAGGCAGACAGAGGCAAAGAAAAGTCAGGGAGGGTTGGGAGAGTAAAACTTAAGCATTTTGTGTCACACACCTGACAGTACAGGGTATCAAACCCCTGATGACTATGTAGTGCTATCACATGTCTATGCAGTTATTGGATGGGTCACATAGGTTACATGGTGAGGATCCCTCAAAACGTATATGTGATGGTGAGTGACATCTACAACAGGGATATGGTGGCTATACAGTAGGTGTAGTACATGTGCCTGTCCGCATGAACAGGTGTCAGCATCAACACAGTCACACTCTCACAGGGATGCACACACATTGACACACTGGCCAGGAATACAACTCATCACTAGTGAGATTGCCACAACACATTACTGTGCATGTATCACATGCACCACAGGGGTCATACGGAGGTTATATGGGCAAAGGGTATGTGGAGGTGTCTGACATCAGACAGCATGCTTCAGTATGCCAATGGAGGTTGTAGTGAGTGTGAATGTGGTCATATGCATCATACAACACAGACACAGGGTGCCAGTACTGACATGCATGGATGCATTGCTTCATGGGTGGGTAGTGGTCAACTGTACCAAATGGCTATACAAGGCTATGTGATGGGTATACTTTGGCATCAGGCCACATAACAATGGTCTGCATTGTGGCTCAGGGGTGTAGTGTCTGGATTTGCCCACACAGGTAGGTATTGTATTCACCATCCAGTCATGTGGGTGACTATTGCATGTGGCCAATGCTGTGTATTGCTTGCCATGTATGTTTTCCTTAGTCCATGACATGGATGGTGTCTGGGATGTGCACACCTCCCACATGCATGTACAGTGACATGTGGAACTGTATCTGAGGTGTCTAACCCATGTTGTGTACACAGATTATAATCAGATGTGGCAGTCCTGGCCTCATGTGGCGGGAACTGTTAATGGATGGTAGGTTGACCTTGCACCTATATTGATAGCATACTACTGGTATTCCCTGGTGTTGGTGGCATCTGTCCATACAGGCCATGTTTTTCAGGTATAGTATGTCCTTTGTGGCTCACATTTGATGGCACCACAGGTGTTGCAGGGTTCCAGTGGGGAACATGGTGAAGGTGCACTGTCAGCATGTACGCACCTATTGAACTGATGGATGGGGTGTCATGCCCACTGCAGTCACACCATGGTTACTATTAGTGGGCAATATGCAAGGTACTACCAACATAGCAACTGTTGCCTAGGCAAGTGTGTGTTTGTGTATGAGACATGGGTTGAGAGTGTTCCCTCGGTAATACTAGGGTTGCTCACTTTGTTCACCTGGCCTTGATGTCACATGTAGGGGCATGGATTTGCATCCCAGCCTCTTGGCTATTTCACATCTGTTATCCCTGTATGGTGGACACTGTGATATATATACTAGGGCCACCATATAAGAAATTTGCAAAACCCACTCCACATTGAGTCCAGTTGTTGCACACTCACAACCACCTCCACAAAGGATATGAATTACAAACAGACACACACACACCTGTCATGTCTGGGATTAGAACTCCTACCTAACTAGTTTATTAAATGACAGGACTATGCAGTTATAGGATGCGCCACAGAGATTACTGGAGTACTCCTTCCCCAAAGGTGTATTTCACAGTGAATGACATCAGCAGGATTGCCAAAGAAGGGCATTTGAATTGTAGTGAGTGTGGCTAGCCTAAAATGCATTGCTCCCTACATAGACATAGAAACACATGCAAAATATCCACAATTGTCATGTGTGGGAATAGAACCCTTACCAGAGTTCTATATCACACTACAGCATGAAGCTGTTATATGACACAACACGAGGATTACTGGAGTACTCCTTCCCCAAAGATGTATTTTACAGTGAATGACATCAGCAGGATTGCCAAAGTAGGGCAGTTGAATTGTAGTGAGTGTGACTAGCCTAAAATGCATTGCTCCCTAAACAGACAAAGAAACACACACAAAACATCCACAACTGCCATGTGTGGGAATAGAACCCCTACCAGAGTTCTATATCACACTACAGCATGAAGCTGTTATAGGACGCACAACAGGGATTGCTGGATTACTCCTTCCCCAAAGATGTATTTCACAGTGAATGACATCAGCAGCCTTGCCAAAGTAGGGCATTTGAATTGTATTGAGTGTGACTAGCCTAAAAAGCACTGCTCTCTACCCATGCCGACACACACACACACACACACACACACACACACACACACACACACACACACACACACACACACACACACACACACACACCCTTGCCATCTCTGGGATTAGAATACCTACCTAACTATTTTATCATACTACAGCAGTACACAGTTATAGGATACACCATAGAGATTACTGGGCTACAGCTTTCTGAAAGGTGTATTTCACAGTGAATGACATCAGCAGCCTTGCCAAAGTAGGGCATTTGAATTGTAATGAGTGTGACTAGCCTAAAAAGCATTGCTCTCTACACAGACTGAGACACACACGCACACACACAGTTGCCATGTTTGGGATTAGAACTCCTACCTAACTAGTTTATCACACTACAGCAGTACGCAGTTATAGGACTTGCCACAGAGATTACTGAAAGGTGTATTTCACAGTGAATGACATCAGCAGCTTTGCCAATGTAGGGCATTTGAATTGTAATGAGTGTGACTAGCCTAAAATGCATTGCTCTCTACACAGAGACACACACACAGTTGCCAAGTCTGGGATTAGAACTCCTACCTAACTAGTTTATCATACTACAGCAGTACGCAGTTATAGGACGTGCCACGGAGATTACTGGGTTACTTTCCCAAAGGTGTATTTCAAAGTGGATGACATCAGCAGCCTTGCCAAAGTATGGCATTTGAATTGTAGTGAGTGTGACTAGCCTAAAAAGCATTGCTCTCTACACAGACACACACACACACACACACACACACACACACACACACACACACACACACACACACACACACACACACACACACACACAACACACACACAGTTGCCATGTCTGGGATTAGAACTCCTATCTAACTAGTTTATCACACTACAGCAGTATGCACTCATAGGACGCTCCACAGAGATTACTGAGCTACAACTTTGCCAAAGGTGTATTTCAAAGCAGATGACCTCAACAGGCTTATCATAGTAGGGCTATGGGGAGGGCAGTGTGTGTGCATGGGCCATAACCCATTCATCTAGAGGATGACACACCACATATGGGCAGACACAGGGTTATATTCTACAGGTACGTGTATACAGCTGCTAGATGACTACTTCCTTGTACAGTCATGTTGCACAGCTAGCACTTGCACCGCATAGTCTGTAATGCTGACAGATACAGCTGGCTAATATATACAGTGAGTGACATCTGAACCTCATGTGGTTGTAGTCATTTGACTGTGTGCTGGGTGGGAGAGGCCTCATAATGGATGGCTCCTTGTCACAGTCACTCTCTTCCACACATCTATGTACATCTACTTTTGGCTTATTATAGTGTGTTGCCCTTGGATATATGTCTGTATTCCTATCCAGAGTGTGTGTGCAAAGCATGAGCGGTGCATACTGAGGAGTGTCTGCACTAACATCTGCAACTGCCAGATATGTCTGGTCCACTGTTGTCTGCAGACATGGGCTTCATTTGTTCAAGTGTGTAAGCATGCCTAGTATGACCTTTCAGTATGTTGTTGTCTGACATTGCTTTCATTTCTCTAAGTGTGTGAGCATGCCCAGTATGCCCTTCTGTATTGAATGTGTGGATTGATTCCAAGTAGTTTGTATTCCAGTGCAGACCTTTGTGTTGTACACCTACAAGTAGCAAACTGTTTTTGCAGGGTATCCGTCGATCATTTGGCAATATGGGGACAAACTGTGCAGGGGATAGTGTGTACTGTAGGTGATTGTGTCTGTGTTGTTTCAGCTACATGGTACTGCTGTTAGCAGAGATATTCAGACATGTGTACTGTTATACACTGTGATGTTTTCTGTCCTCATGTACTGTCAGGTGGACATTCCTGCTCACAGTGATGTCTTGGGGAACAGGGGTGACTGCAGCTGTGTGCAGTATTGTGGGCAGACACCTATATATTCATGGTAGGTTATGCCATCCTGGAGGGGAAGCTGCAGACACTTGCTGCTGGCTCTGTGTATCTAGTTCAGCACCTTGGTAAAGTGCTGGCAGAGGATCCCATACTTGTACAGCCATCAACATGACAGTGTGGCCTTATATTGCTATGGTAATACCTCACAGCTGTACAGATTCGCACAGGTTACCCATAGGCAGGGGCCATGAGTCAGGACATTACCCCTATTGTGGTGTATGGGCAGGTATGTAGTCACCCATTTATGTGTTTACAGCCATGGATAGTGTGTGCACCCAGCTTTGTGTTGGACCTTGCACATTCTATGCTGCCCACTCACCCCCCCCTGTTATTCTATCCCCTTCCTTACATTATGCATACATTCTCTGATACTTTCCCTAAGGTTATCTCCCCATCACAGCTATGTATTGGTGTTGGTCCACAGATCATGCAGTGGGACATGGTGGACATGCTACTGTGGTTTGTCCACATGGCCTTGCATGTGGCTTATGTGGAGTGTGTTGTGTTGTTTTTTGGGTGTCCATGACATAACATGCATTGGCAATACATGTGTGATGCAGGCCCTTGGCAGAGGCCTGTGGGCCATTAGGTGTTGATGCAGGCCAGATGTGGCAGCCCGTTGCATTCCATCAGTCCTACAGTCTCAGACCACCATACAGTATATTCCCTTGGGATGACAGGGTAGGTGTGCTAAGTGTTCATGCCAACACCTTCTATCAGTCTTGATCAGGTGGTGTGGATGCTGGCAGGGTACTACCTACAGCTAGCAACACACTTGCATGGGACACCTGCACTGCATGCTGCATTCTTTCGCTATTGCATATACAGGTGGGGTCATATTGTACCCATTCCCCACAGCAGGGGTACAACCAGAAAGGTACCTGTGGTTGATGTTTGCATGAGCTGGGTGCATGTGTGCTATGGACACTACTTGCATCTGACACACAGATATGCGTTGGGCATTCCAGTTATGCTTGCATGTGCAGGTACATCAGCTGTTTCCCAATACATCAGTCCTACCTCCTTTGTGATCTGTGAGTGTTTGGGCAGACAACACTGGTATCACCTACTACAGGACCAGATAATGTGATGCATACCTGCATGTACAATTCCAAGGGTGTGTCCATTTCACAGTGACACAATATATACTGTATGTCTGGAGTACTTTCCCCTGTGTACTGCTAGTATATCTAGCCCAACAACCATGCCATGTCAGTCTTTCAGATGGTGACACATATTACCACCATACATTTACAATGGCTTACTGCTAGCATGTGTTATACTGGTGGGTATTGTCGTTGGCACTGCAGTTATGAGGACTTGTCCCTGTCATCAGCAGTAATGGGCAATGGCCACCAGGTCTTGCCTCAACATGCATACATACTGCCCACTCTCACACAATATGAAACACACACCAACCTAACACACACATACCTGCATATTGTGCAGATGCTACAACCTATCCTGCTACCATGGCCACCTTTGTGCATCTGTGCTCCACTGGTATTATACCTACACATACATGTTACTACATTTCTACATAAGGTTGTGGGGGGCACACCTGACTGTTACGACATGTGTACATTGGATTGGGGGGGCACACCAGGCCGTTACTACATTTCTAAATAGGTTTGGGGGGGCACATCTGACTGTTACTACATTTCTAAGTAGGGTTGGGGGGAGCTCACATGACTGTTTCTACATTCCTACACAGGATTGTGGGAGGGGGGCACACCTGACTGTTACTACATTTCTACACTGGGTTGGGGGAAGGGGCACACCTGACTATTCCTACATTTCTGCATAGGATTGTGGGGGGACAGACCTTACTGTTTCTAAATTTCTACACAGGATTCGGGGGGGGCACACCTGACTATTTCTACATTTCTTCACAGGATTGGGGGGGGAGGCACACCTGACTGCTTCTACATTTCTACACAGGATTGGAGGGAGGCACACCTGACTGTTACTACATTTCTACACAGGATTGTGGGGTGCACACCTGACTGTTACTACATTTCTGCACAGGATTGGAGGGGCACACACCTGACTGTTTTTACATTTCTACGTAGAATGGGGGGGGGGGCACACCTGACACTTGTAAACATTTGCTATGACTGCACTGGTATGTCAGGTATTCAATTTTATTCTGTATTTTAACCTATCATGCTGACTAGAGGCATATCAGTGTACTACAGGTCTTAGCTTTGATTGACCTACTTATTAGTTTCTGACTTCCTACACTTCAGAACTAACATCCCACTGCCTGACCTGCTGTAGTCTGTCTGTGTAAGCTGGGGGGGGGGAGTTACCCATAGGCATCATTCAGAGGTCATAGCACAGCCTTTGTTTGTGTTTGTCTACACCTGTCCTGCTGGCTGAGACTGTTGTTGGGTATTTGAACCTCCCTGACTGGCATGTGTGAGTCATATGGACACATGTGGCCCAGCACATTTCTTGCAGTGGGGTTTGTTGCCCTGTGTAGCACTGGCTACTATGGTGACACCAGTATTTGTTACAGATCTCATGGTGCCACTATAGGTGTCTACTATATGCTGGCATACCATTCAGCCACCCGATTCCCTTGCATGCTCACATCCATACCATAGATACAGGTAACAACGCATTCTACTCCATTCAGCAATTGGTAGGTTGAGTGACTTACCTTGTGGGTGTCCCAGTATTGATGGTGGTGCTGCAGGGCTGCCTATGTTGGATGCACATAGTACACTCCCTACACATGGTTGAGCACAGGTAGTGTCATGTTTGGCATCCCTTTTACTGTATGTGAGAGTCAGAGAGAGGTGTTATTCCCTGGGTCCCTCCTGTGTCAGTGTGTGTGCTATGCATTGCCTCTTTGCCAAGGCCAGGACATAAAGGGCACGCCTCCTTCTGCCTACTGGGGCAGATTCAGGTTGCTCCTCCTCCAAGTCACTCTGTGCCTGTGCAGGTCTTGGCAATGGTGGGGGGGGCTATGTGGGCCTGCCCCGTGCTGTTCCTGCTGCAGCTGTTTCCACAGGATCATATTGTGTAGCATGGCACATATGATGACAATTTGGGTACATGTAGCTGGTGAGTACTGCAAGGTTCCACCAGACGTTCCCAGGCACCGGAACCATGACTTGAGCATCCCAAACGCATGCTCTAATATAATTCTGGTCTGTGCGTGTGCCTCATTATGGAGTTCTTGTTCGGGTGTATGTGCATTTCTGATGGGTGTCATCAGCCACGGCTCCAGTGCATATCCAACATCCCCCACTAGGTGACCGTAAGGGATGTCCCCACTGGCAAATCTGTGGTACAGCTGCATCACATGCCAGTTGTGGAAATCGTGATAGCTTCCAGGGCAGCCAGCATACACATTCGTTATTATACCCTGGGCATCGCACACGGCCTGGCAGTTGATGGAGGGGAAGCTCTTGCAGTTGGTTTAGTCCCTACCCTGCTCACTGGGTGGTGCTTTGATGCATTTGTGCATGCAGTCTATAGCACCCACTACCTCAGGGTATTCTATTCTGCTATTTGGTGGAACAGTTGCATATTTCTGGCCAACACCTCATGGGTGTTGGGGAAATATATGTGCCCAGTGGCATGTGCTGACATGGCATCCAGGAACTGGTGGAGTATCCTGGATGCTGATGCCTGTGAGATCCCCATCATATCCCCAGTTGGCCTTTGGAAGGTACCTGTAGCTAGTATTCTTTGGCCTGCACATACCTTGGTATCCACTGGGATGGGTTCCCCTCTGTTAGTTCTGTGTGTCAGGCGTGGCCGGCACAGCTCAACAATTTGCTGTAGGAGGTCCCTGCCCACCCTATAGTGCTCCACTATCTCCAGCTCATGTAGCCCCTGGTAGGTTACCCTGGGTCAGTACACTCTTTTTCGTCTCCTCACTGTGGGTTGGTTGACAGCATTCACATCTTCACCACCCTCAGCCTCTTCCACAAGTTGTTGTATGATAGCTATTGCAGCCCCTATCATTTTGTTGTTTTGTTTGTTAAAACTTCCCCGCTTGTATACACCGGTGGTGTAGAGTATGGGAAAAACCAGAGGGGAAGGTGTTTGCATAGTTTATAGTAGTGTTCTGGGCTGGGCTGGTCTGCTGCCTGTGTAATTGGCTGATTCTGATACATTTTACCTGCCAGCTATGCTAGTTCTCCTAGATTACCTTCCTACTGCTTATTGCTTCCCTTCCCATTGCCTTCCTGTTTAAGCCCGGGGGAGCGCTGTGCAAACACAGTGCTCAAATGTGCACAGAGCTGCTATTTCCTGGTTTACTTTTTTTTTCTTTAAAAGCCTATGCGTGGCACACACAACCACTTAGGAAATGTAAAGAGCACTAGGCAGCCTCAGACACACCCTCTTGCCTAGCTGTGCTAAGCTAGGAGCAAACCTGAGCCACAGGGCTCCAATCTGCTTACAGTATGCCTGACACCCCTCTATTATGTCAGCTAACTCCTAGGCTTGCACCAAGCTATTCCTGCTCTTACACTGTTGGGAGCTGACTAGCATGCAGATTAAATCCTGGATTCACTATCATTCCCCTCATTTGCATAGGATTGCCTGCTAATGTCTCACACTGAGCCTCTCCCCTTTAGCAACCACTATTCACTGGCCATGTTGTCTTCTGCCTGCCATTGACTATAATGTCAGAATAGTGATTTTAGTTAGAATGCTTATTTTAAGTTTATTTTCCACCCGATCCCATTTGCGCACCGCTGCCCTATGCTTAAACAGCTGAGATCGGCTAAAAAAAAATAAAAGTTAATTTTTTTTCTCAACTGTTTTCCATGCCAATGGCCTTATACTTGGCCATTGTCATGCTTTCTAAATTATATCAACCCTTTATTTGAAGCTGTCATGGCTCAGTTTTGGAATTTACAGAAATGTACTCCGTTACTGGCGGTGTACATTTCTGCAGATTACACTAGTCCTGCATGGCCAGTTTCCAGCTTCCTGGATCACAAATTCACCTCATTTGCATGGATTTCTCCTGCAAACGGGGTAATTTGTATACAGGGGCTGAGTCCGTGCAGGACTAGAGCAGGAGCACTCATGCACGCCCCTACAGGTTATTCCTGGATTGCACGGCAGACATATTGCTTGTTGGAGCTCCTGCACTAGTCCTGCACACTGTGCAAGGCTTGCAGAATCCAGGGGAGTATCTTTTTTATCTATGTATCTTTATATCTGTCTTTATAAAAAAAGAGGAGATGATCTCTCAAAGCAAATACCTTCTAAGCTTTTATAGAACAGTGCACTGTGTGAAAAGAAACATACAGCAGAGGTGAAACAAACTACTGAGACTACAGACCTATAATCTTATGTAGCTTGATATACTCCACAGATGCTTAATTACCCCTGTGCCTATAAGGAAGGTTTATTTTAGTTTTTTTTTTATTTGTTAACTGGATAAATCCACTTATCCCAAGTGCCTCTTTTGAGGGGCAACCTGGGAGTATTGTGAGGTTATATGACTTAATAGTCACACACTAGGCAAATGGAGAATGAAGGAATCAAACTCAGAACCACAGGATGATATGCATTAGCAGACCCCACCGACTTTTAATATATTGTTGCCATTTTGGCCCAAGGAAAGAATAATTGAGCCCTTGAGCTATAAGAAGGCATTAAAATAATGTAGCCAGTATATTGTCTGTAAATATAGGACTACATTTTGGAGCTGTATGTTGAGTATTGGGAAAACATGAGACAGTCTATACATAAAAGCAAGGGTACATATGTAGAGGACTGTTACCTAATAAATAAGTAATATGTAGATAAGATCAAAGAACATTAATATTTGTTTCTAACATATCTAGTTTTGTATAATTATTTGCATGTTTTAACAATGATTCTATGTACTGAAAAATGAGTGTCATCATTTACAGTAGAAAAAGCGACATTTATTTTGGCAGTATTTGGCAGTAAATAAGGATTACTAGCTTACCTGGTCTTTCCAGTCCATGCCTGCTTGGAAAACTGTGGGTCAGGGAGATGCTTAAACTTTCCCATAAATTTTTGATTTCATTCACCAGTTTTTGACTATCATGATACTACTAGAATGTTCATAAGTGCATTCTCTACCCTATGGGAGAAAAATACATCTTTACATTTCTCCAAACTACCTGCCCTTCTTGTTAAAACTGTACCCATTGCTCAAGCATGCCACACTTTCTGATACATGCTGCTGTGTTTGACCACATATATAACCTCTCCTAGGACCTAACAAGTTCTGCCATGTATTTTCCTCTTTCTCTGTTCCTTAAAGGTACACATAGTGAGTAAATTTATCACCAGTCTTAATGGCTTCTAATGCAGATTTTGTGCAGTTTTTACTGACATCTGTTCTACATCAGTGTTTGCACACTATGCAATAAATAGAGTCTCATCAACACTCTGTATAGAGGGATAGCATCCTGCTTTCTTCTGGTGACACAAATTACAGAGGCTTTACTTTCTGCTGTTTAATACCCCCTGCTTACTTTTTAGTTATATGATGAGAGCTTCTATTTTAGCTATATACCTCTTTCTTGCTACCCTCTCACCCAATGTATTGCTATCTACATCTGCATCTATTTTCTTTCTTTTCCTACCTTGTGTGCCTAATGTTTGATGTATTTTTGTACCATCTACAAGTACACACATATTTCTTTCTAGACCTTCTTTAAAGCTAGCTATACTGAAAGGGTATCCATTCAAAAATAGCCATGCACCTATTATGATGGACACCATGACCCAACATGTCAGATGCATAAGCACTCATATCCCTGGAGCTGCAAATTCATTCTTTTGCCACTGGTGAGTGCCTTCCTATAAATCAAAATGTGACAGTCAGAGTTTGACACCTATAACAGTAACAAGTAATATACAGGCATATACGTACCTGACTTACAGAGAACTCCAGTAGCTAAGGCTGGTAGAAAAGGCACATTTCAGGAGGTTGTGGAGGGATGGTATTATTAACATTCAAGAAAGATCCTCTCACAGATCAGCTAATAAAGTAAGAACATGTACATCTGTTGTACACAGTGGTGAGGACCCTCTTTGAAGGGTCCTTGGTTGGGTCAATTTCAATCAGTACCACAAAGGTGGAAGGAGCTTGAGGACAGCACAAGGCAAGAATACAAAATGTTGGGTTCTGGCTCAATACCATCTCAAAAAAGGCCAGGTTCACTGTGGAGACATTATTGTTTGGAGAAGGTTTGCTCCAAAGACCATGTAGTTCAAGCCACAGTCATGAAGGAGATATTTTTTTTTTTACAGCAAGCTTTGGAGGCTGCTACATCTTTATTTGAATAGGGTATTACTGAAGCATTTTCCAGTGGATAACTATCCACCTCCTGACAAAATCTAAACAGTAATAACTAGCTTGTGTGTGCTTAGCAAGCTTGCTTCCTTCTCTCTTTGATACATTGGAAAAAAATAAATTCCTCTTCCTAAAATTGTGCACTCATTTCAGGTAACACCAGCATTATCAGTGCACATCCATAATGTAGAGGGATCCCCCACGTTTCTGTCCTTGCAAAGAAAACCAGAAGAAGGATAGAGTGTTCAGAGGCAATTACAAAACTATTTTATCTTTGCGAAAGATCACATATGGTGCCTTAACCATAACAGTCTAAACATTCAATATACAATTCAAGTGTCAATGTCTAGTAGTTTGATATTCTATGGGATATTGTACACATCCTTAATCTTTTAAAATTGAAATGTGGCTACTTCTATAGATGCAAATCAAACAGTTACCAAAATAGCAGCTGTACACTACAAGCACCTCCCATCCTGCATCATGCAAACTACTGTTACATAAGATTACTGCAGAGAACAGTCACTGTGCGGGTGTGTTAATAGTTTGCTATCCTATACAGATAATGACAATGTGAAGAATAACAACTGTTGGTAACATGCATTTCAGGAGAAGCATTGCAACATTATACAACTTGATAAATGAAGATCTGACCTTACAACTCTCTGTAAATTTTCATTTTTGAAATAGACATCATTAAAAAATATGCAGTTAGACACCAAGTGGTGTGAACAATGACTGTAGATAATTGTCACTATTGATGGGACACCCTGACATATAATGCAAAAATGGAAAAGGGGTTGTGGATGAATAGATGGATAAGTGGAAGGATGGATGAATTAACATTCATGATCTGAAAAAGAATATTTATTTCTTAATCTGAACTGAAGATTGGTGAACATAGATATAGTGACTGCTCTGTTATTTTGTATAGTCTTTATACAGCAGTCACTAGAAGTATAAAATAATAATTTTCTGTCTATATGCACTGAAACCTAATCTGTATTTTAAAATAAAGTATAGGGATTCCTTAAGAAATACATTTTCAATTAAGGCTTGGTGGGATTAAACTGAAAAATCTTTTTGTGAGACTGCAATAATAAAGGCTGGGACTCTGTATGGAAAATTAATCTATGTTGTGGTCCAATTATTCATGTTATCACACAAAAGGAATTTGTTTCTGGATTGATGATCCTTTTTCTAAGCCAAGGAAAGATGTGCTCTTGCTAGTAAAAATTAGGTCTTGAAAGAAACTGTAAGCTGAGAATGAAATTGAGAAGTAGTGCTGAGAAGATATGAGTATCTTGTATATATTTGTGGAAAATGGAAAATATATTTTCTTAAATATATGTAATCCTGATGCGAATAAAAGCTTGAAAGTTACTGTTGAAAACAGACATCCATCAATCATTAACAGAACTATCACAGTTCTAAAATTATTCACAATTTTCTGTACAAAGGATAGCTACACATTTGGTCATGAAAGCAAAACAACATATGTCCTTGCAGTTAACATCTAATTTTATGGATTAAACTTTTACAATTCTTTTAACAAATTCCAGGGAATATATAAGTCCTTCTAAAACAATAATACTTGAACTTGGGTTAAAATACAACACTTGCTTTGTAGCTGAGTTAATAAAGTCTTAAATAGGAATAGAAATTTTCTATGGAGCATGGAAGTTTCTAAGCCTAATATAAGTCTTTGGGCATTGCTGCTGTAGAATATGCTGGAATAAAGAAACAGAGCAACTCATTAAACCCTAATGACCCCTCTAGGTATCTCTCTAGAATCTGCCGAATGATGCCAACAGGCACCTATTATTGCCGGTTCATATTTACATTTCTAATTGCAAATCCATGTTTTACAAGATATTGAGAGATTATATTTAAAGGAATACATAGCAGAAGCACAGCTGCATCAATATCTGACCTCTCTCTAGTACACCTAAGGAGGTGCTAAGTATTGCTCGTATACTAATTATTCATGTTATTAAAATGTTCATATTTTTGTAATTATTTTAGCAACCAAACTACATGTACAGATTTGCTTAGCCTATATGAAAGCTCACAGGTAGATGAAGAAAACACTATTGGCAGTACAGGCATAGTCTGAGTGGTTACTGTGGTATTACAAGTTGTTCATAACACATTAAAAAATGTTTACTGTGTTTACTGTGGATTATAAAACCCAGTTTTAACTCCTAGAATCTAATAAATGTTGTTATTGTAAATATGATATTGTAATGAAGCGTGTGCAATTCACACTTAGTGATGCCTGTAGTTCTACAGATTTAAAGTATTTGTTTCAGTTGTGAGGATATAACTTGATTTTGTCAAAAAGCTCAGGATGCAAACCTTGAAATAGTTAAGAGCACAACATTTCAGAGTTGTACCAGAAGGAACACTTGCACTTCACGGCATGTGAGCAACAAATAAAAAGTCAAACGGAAATCAGTTTTAAAATATTATAGCACTTTAAATGTAACAGTATTACAGCATACCTGTTATAGAGATGATTACACATCTTTCATAGTAATACACACAACATATGGAACATCCCTCAACATCTACCTGAATAACATAGTGAAGAATGGCAAAGCATCAACAAATCGTTTATTAATACAAGGATTACAGATATATCTATTAATTTTCTAGCAATTATGGTTATGTTGAATTACTTAGAGAATGTATATGTTATAATCTACCTAGACTAAACTAAAATATGTAAAATTATAGAAATGATGCCTATAACATTGCCTTTCTTTATCGGTATAGAGTTGTAGATAAGATAATATCTTTCTTTAATGACTGCACTATTATAGAAGCAAAATACTTTCCAATTACTCTGAGACATTTCAAAATGGGTGGAAAAGAAAGGACACAGATTACTTAGTATCACAGGTACATAGGTGAGTATTAGGTAATTAGTCTACCGCTGATAACAAACCTAGCCAATAAACCATATTCAAAAGCTTCCTACAACCTTTACGCGGACAACAATGAAATGACTGTTGAGAATTTTATGCTGCCCATACAATTATCTAAGTTTGTCTTGCAGGTGGCAAGGATGATACTTTGCTTGCCATACACTAAACATCCAATCTATTGTGCTACATTTTCCAGTTAATTCATGTTTTTTGTTACATCACATATTAATTAAGTGACACCAAAGAGATTCAGGTTGAGTGTGGTTTTATTAGGAGAGGTATGTGAAGATATCAGTTGCAAGTCTATGTTTACATCTCTTAGTTTTAATGTTTCTTGTGTTATGTTTGATGGTGCCCAGGACAGAAAGTCTTCTAAGATGTCTGTATTAGTTTTTGTAGGGTTTGGAGGACTATAGATGCTGCAACCTTGAGTAATTAATGAGTGCAATGTGAGAGTTGGTGGGAGTAGTTCTGCATTGTGGAAAGAAGGCAATGGAGTGGTAGATCTGGTGATGGTTAGATTATAACTAAATAGTATTTAGATGTCTCCTGCTTTTTTTGTAATTCACTCTGTTTATATTACGTTATTTATTTTATTTACACGTTATCACCCGAGGGAAGTATTGTTTCCTCGTGTACTGTTTGTTTTAACCAGGTTTCAGTAATACATGGAATATCAAGCTTGTAAAAGCTTAATGTGTTCCATAGTTTTACATATGAGGATAGGGAGACTTATGGGTCTATAGTTACCAGTGCCATCACTGGGCAACCTTCTGTAATAACATTACAATGGCTGCTTCCCAAGCTTTGGGAATGTGGCCAGTGGAGAGGCACACTGTAAAGGTTAAGTAGGGGTTCAGATCAGCCTCATTTGCTACTGATAAACAGTCAATCATGCCATTATGGCTCTTGGATGAGGGATTTTAGATTGTGAAAGGATGGTGAGGACTTGTTTCATAGTAATTATCAATGTATGACTCTGTGAAATCTATGGAATAGTTATAATTGTTGGTGGAGCAATATTACGTAGAATGACACTGACTAAGTCTTTCTATGAGCTCTAACTGGTATGTATTTAGTTCTTGAATGAAGAAAATGACCAAAGGTGAAGAAGAAATAACCAATGACTATAGCAAAGTCACTATGCTATAAAATTTTCCCCACATCAACTGAAGAGCCAGTGGTACTCAGAACAGTAAGAACTGAACAGAGTAAAGAACAATATGGGAAATGTAAGGGAGACTTGTGTTACCTACTTCTGTGGTTTACAACATGTGAGAAATGCATTAGCCCCTCTCAGCGAAGATAGACACTCCTTTGAAAAAATGCAGCCATTAAACAGGAGATAAAAAGTGAATAAACGCAGATGTTATAATTTGCTGTTAAACTGATCCTCCCTGAAGAATGCAGATGCAGCTATTTTAACACCTTTATTGAATTATCACTTAAGATGTAGGCAAATATAATTTATATAAAAGAAAACAAGCCATATTAACATGTTCACAGTTACAAACATTATACATCAACATATATTCTACTGCACAATTATAATCAATACAACATTGCATAAATTGCTTAGATCCTGCCTTCCCTTAACCCTCACTCCTCCTCCAAAACATTATTCTGTATGGATTGTTTCCACAGGTTCCATTTTTTTCTATGTAATTTGCTCTTACCCTTTTCTAAGGATCACACTTCTACTTCTTTTATCTGTGTTACAATACTCAATAATTCTAATACAGTCAGTTTAGACTTTAATTTATATTTTCTAGCAATTGCTTTTTGGGCAAGAAAGAGAAAGCACAACAGGACCAGAGTCCCAGAACAAAGGGGATATTCACAACTGTGGGCAGTACAGAGGTATCAAACGCCTGTCACATTGCATGAAAGATCTAGAGAGGGTGATTGATAAATGGTTACGCAGAGTAGTAGAAAGTAAGATGGGAGATGAGCAGCTCAGATTCGGATCAGGATGCAGCACAACTGACTTGATGTTTGCAGTGAGACAGATAGTAGAGAATAAGCTGGAGATGAGGAAAGAGTCCAACTGGGCCATTCCTAGGCTTGGAGAAAGCATTTGAGAATGTCCCAAGAAAGCTGATTTGGGCAGTCCTGTGCTGGTTCAAAGTCCATGAAACATTGGTAGAATTAGTATAAGCGATGTCCAAGGACCCAATGACTCAAGTACAAACAGCATTCGGTCTTACAGAGGAGTTCTCAGTGAGAGTGGATGTGCATCAGGGTTCAGCTCTGAGCTCACTGCTGTTCATACTGGTGATGGACTACATTAACAAACAGGTCAGAGGGGACAAATCTACAAAGCCACTGTATGCAGATGATGTTGCATTACTGGCAGACTTTGAACAAGAACTTCAGCAAAGGATGGGGGAATGGAATGCAAAACAGAAGGCACATGGGATGAAAGTGAGTACGGATAAGACAGTTGTAATAGCAGCAAATGGTGCAGTTCAGAAGAAACTGAGAATGGAGCTAGAAAGCAAAATAGTGGAACAGGTTAACAGCTTCAAGTATATGTAGAGGGTGGTTGAAGAGAAGGGAAATCTGAATGAGGAGCTCAAAGCTCGAATCAGAGAGATCGCAGTCAATGAGCACAGAGTTTCAGGTATAGCATATGACAGAAGAATGCCAAAGAAGCTGAAAAGGCAGGTGCACAGAGCAGTGGTATGTCTAGTACTACCGTATGGCACAGAAACCTGGGCAGTAAAAGCAGAACAGTTGAGGAAGCTAGAGGTGATGGAGATGAAATGCCTGAGATGGGTGGTAGGATGCACACTGTGGGACAGATGAAGAAATATGGAGATATGAGCAGAAGCCAAAGTAGCTCCAATTGTAGAAAAGTTCAAGGAGAAGTGATTCTAGTGGTTCATGCATAAAAGCAGAAAACAATCTAGTGAAGAAGATTTGAGACAGACAGGAAGAAGGCAAGAGGAAACAAGGACATCCAGCAAAGTGGTGGATGGCTTATGTGAGAGATGATCGGTGACAGTCAGGCATGAGTGTTGAAGAAGGCACAAGAGTGGCATGGAATAGAGAGAAATGGTGATAGTTGACATAATACCTTGATCCAATGTTGAAAGTGGGAAAAAAGGGGGCTGATGAAGATGATGATGATGATGATGATGATGATGATTCTTTGGTGGCCACCAGAGTTAAACTTAACTAGGCTATACCATGTCCAGGCAAATCAAATCCTGTATCCCAGCTCAAAAAAATAATTTCCTTAGTTATACTCATTTGCTCACACAGTATTACTGACAGAGCACTCTGTAGGGAATTTTAAGTCTGCCAACCAATTACACTCCCAAAACATTGTGCTCCCAGTTGTTACCTCTTTCTTCCCCTTCACATATCCAACATTTGTCATCTACCCGAAGAAACATTCTTTGGAGTCTACTTGGAGTATAAAAATACCCATGAAAACACTTCTGAGCAAGAATCCTAAATCTTCTAGACTTTGCTGCATGTTTGGGAGACATACATATGTCCTCCCATTGTTTCCTTGTGAATTGCTTATCCAGTCTCTCTTTCCAATCTTTTCTAACCTCCTCTGATTGATTCCTATAGTTATTGTGCAATATTTTATATACCCTACTACTTATCCTTTCCTAACACAAGCTTCTGTTTCAGATTCAACTAAAAGCTCTTCCAGAGCAGGTACTTCAGTTAGGATTTCCCTATCCCTTTCTCTCTGCCTATTCTCTGATATCAATCCCTGATAGAGAAGGCAGTCTCTAGCCTGCAGTCAAAATATCTTCTTGGCCTCTTCCCGTTATATTACCTTTCCCTGTCTAGTTATTTTCTCCCAATTCCTTGATGTCTCTGCTATTTTTATCCAGAAATTTCCACCCCTCTTGCCTATTCTCTGTACCCCTAATAGGAGTCATCCCTGTGGGCAAAATCTCCTTTCTGCAGTCTCATGTTAGCTTATTCTTAGAATACGTTCTGCTACTTTACTATATAATATTTTAATTTCTCCAAATCTGTTGGGTTTCCTAGTACCATGATGGGAATGGACCCCATTCCTGAGTCAAAGTACTATTAAAGTTCATGAAATTAGTATTGTTTCAGTCTTTGATGTCAGCCAGAAGTGCTTTTCGCAGCACCCGCAGTGTGCCCAGTAATACCTCCTTCTGCAATTCGTACAGAGTTACATGCACTGGTAACATATCTATATACAATTGTAGATTCTGTTTTCTAAGACCTGTTGCTTCTACTACTATTGGAACTATCTGGGTATATTTCTTCCACATTGCCCTCATTTCTGCCTGCAAATTCTGATATTTTATGACTTTGTATCTCTCTGTAGGTAAGACACTGTAGTCAGTGGGTGTAGCAATTTCAATGATCAATGCTCCTTTTGTCTTCTTTTCATGGAACACTATATCTGATTTTGTAGCATCTATTTTTTGAACTGTTGGTAATGGGTGATCCCATGTGATGCCGACCATCATTTTCTATGATACTTTGTGGCTAATGTTCCCAGTGTTTTTCAGCTAATTCAGTATTATACTGTTTGAACAATCCCCAGTACAACAGTCTTGCCACATTATTATGCCTTTCTGTATACAGTCCTTCTGCCTTTAGTATATCACACCCTGCAACAAGGTGTGCAACTGTTTCCAATTCTGTTTTACAAAACCTACATTTGTCTCTTTCTCCCACATGTTCAATGGACTTTGCAAACCAATGTGTATGTAGTCCACTATCTTGGGCCACAAATATTAACCTTTCATCTTTTGGTTTGAATTCGCCTCTCCTTAACCATTCCTGCATTTGATCCTGATCAACATAAGATTCTTCCAGGAGTTTTCTATACTTGCAATTGTATTTATGCATTTTCCACATTTCTTGCCTTCTCATATTTTGTTTGGCTCTTATTATTATCCTTAAGGATCTACAGCCAAAATCCCAGTTTATCTTATTTCTTAAATTACACTACCGCTTCATCATCATCCCTTTCCACTTTGAATCATAGCTTTCTGCTTGTGTTATGCATATGAGCCTTAACTGGCACCACATCTGTGTGCCCTGTTCAGTCACAGCCTCACTTCAGGCTTTGCCCTTACCGAATGGTGCACTGCTACAGTAATCCTTCTCAATAAAGGGGGAGCAACTACAGGCTCTGGGAATTATTGCCCCATTAGCCTGATGAGTCTGATATGTAAAGCTATGGAGCGCATCATCATGGACCTGATTAACAAAGATATAGGAAATCTCCAAATTCTGGACCCCACTCAGTTTGGCTTTGTGAAAGGCAGATCATGCCTGCTCAACCTGGTTGACTTCTTTGAGTCAGTCACCAGGGCTGTGGATAAAGGTAAGACAGTGCATACAGCTTACCTCAATCTGGCCAATGCCTTTGATACCATTCCTCACTCAGGAATTATTGATAAACTCACCAAACTAAGCATCAACCCCTATATCACTAGGTGGGTTGCTCACAGATAGAACACACAGTGTGAAAGCAGCAAAATCCAAGTCAGACTGCCGACCAGTCATGAGTGGAGTCCCACAGGGATCGGTCCTGGGTCCTCTCCTGTTCGGCATGTACTTTTCAGAAGTCCAGGTCAACACAAAGGGACTCTAGCTGACCAAGTTCGCAGATGATTGCAAGCTGGGAGCCATTATTAACTCACTAAGTGATGCAGACATCCTACAGAAAGGCCTCACTGAGACCAATGACTGGTGTCAAAACCATGGCCTTAAGCTTAACACGAAAAAGTACGTTGCCATCCCCTTTGGTAAAAACTCAGTTCCCACTAATTACCACATTGATGGGAGCCCACTGAACACTGAAGACATTATAAGAGATCTGGGGACCCAGGTTGACAGTGACCTCTCTTTAGACCACCACATTGTCAATGTGATAAGAAAGTCCTTCTATGTGGCACATCTCATTACCAACGGTTTTGCATCCAGGAAGAAAGAGGTCATCGTATGTCTGTACTCTTCCCTCATTAGACCAATCATCGAGTATAATGCCCCATTTGGCATGTACCTCACTAGACATCTGCAACAGCTGGAGAGGCCACAAAAGTACCTCACGAAGAGGATCCTAGGCATTCAACACATATCCTACACGGACAGACTCAGAATATTCCAGCTATTCTCTGCCTCATATCACCTACTTAGCGGCAATCTCTGCTTGACTTACAAAGCCATGTCTGACCCAGATCTGTTAGAAATGCTACATCTAAAGAAATCCCAATCCCTCCACACCACATGCTCCCGAGACCTCAACCTCATTACCACAATCAACAGAACATGCTGTAGAGACAGGTTCCTCACCCAGAGCCTGCCCATGCTCTGGAATAGACTTCCTCATACATGTCAAGCAGAGCACCTCGCTGTCCCTCTTCAAGAGAAATCTTGATGAGTGGATGAGTAATAGAAAGTTCACCCCAGGGATCACTCCAGTGGCTTTACTTGATACAGGCACTTGGACCTAACGTCAGGCGGCATGATGCCAGGGCACTTCTATGGGCTAGGCTTGTAAAGGCTCCAGGGCCATTAGCCTAGTACACACCTATGAACCTATGAATCTATGAACTCTGTAGCTCTAAAATATCAATTGAAATCAGGTAATCTTAAACCACCTTGCTCTATTGAAATGGTCAGCTTATCCCACTTGACCCTTGTCCTCTTCCCCTCCCAGATAAATTCTTTCAATGCTTTATTAATTATTGTTTAGAACTTCTACTCTGGTTGATAAAAATATGCCTAACTTGTATATAAAACTAAAAGGACTGCATCTTGCTATTCATATTCTTAAACCAGAACTTCCATTTTCTCAGTTTTTGGATTATATTTTGTTTAGTCTCTTCCTACATATCCTTAGCTGCCATAACATAATCCTTTTTAATCTATGCTCCTAAATACTTCATTTTGTTGTGTCCCATAAATATTGGTATTGCTGAACCAATTCATGCATGGCTACATAGTTTACAGATATAGGTTCATAGGTTCACCATTGAAAGCCTAGCCAGTTATCCCTTGTGAGACTCAAACCCTGCACCTTGTGTTTGTAAGGCAAACACCTTAACCGTTAGGCCACCCTCCCAAATATAGTCTTTGTTTTATCTTCATTAATTTTATATCTCAAAATACTTAATTAAGACTGTCTCAAAATGTTCCACAGCACTGAGATGTCCTTTTCTGGCTTTATCAGGTAGAAAATAATATTGTTTACAAATAAACAAACTTTTTTTATTACCGTACTAATTATACCCTTGAATTTCAGAGATCTTTATTTTTCTTGTCAATGAATGTAAATATAAAGCAAAGAACAAAGGGGAAAGAGTACACCCTTGGCTGGTTTCTCTGTTCAGTCACAAATTATTAGAGAGGACCCCCACTTTAATTTTCATCTCAAATCCCTCATATATCCTCATAAATCCACCTAGTTATCCTTATTTTTGTATCAGAGAAGGCAAGTGCTTCCATTCCCCTTCTAATAAAATCCCAGCTTACTCTGTTGAATGCTTTGTCTGCATCAAGACCCACCAACGACAGTGGTATTTTCTTACATTCTGCTTCCTTCTGGATCACCATTGGTCTATTAATGTTATCAAATGCATGCTTCTGATGCACAAAACAATGATCCATATCTATCGATTATGGCAACAAGTTTTTCATTCTTTTAACTATTATATAATTATGAAGGTGGGTCTGATGGTTCTTTACTGTCTAAGTATTACAGCCACCACAGCTTTCTTCCAGGATGTTGGTGATTCCCTTCTACTTAAAATACAGTTAAAAACCTTCTAGATCTTTATCACTTTCTTCACGCCTACCTTCCAAATTTCCACAAGAATACCATCTATTCCTGGAGACATTCTTGCAGATTGGTTATAAAATCATCAGTTTTATCTCATCTCCTCATTTAATTATTGATCCTCATTTATCTATAATCTTGGCATATTTAAAACTTCCAGAATATTTTCATTTGTTTTCTTTCTTGATTTCCACATTTATCTGCTTCATGCAAAATTTCATAAAATGTCCAAAATATCTCTAATACCTTCTGCAGGATCTCTGGTTAATTTTCTTGTTATAGGCTCTCTAAGTTTCTGTTGCCTAAGTAATTCTGCTAAATGCTTTTGTACTCTGCAGTTATTATCAAAAAATAGTTGCTTAGCAACAATCTTTTTAAACTCATGCATGTTATCCAGATACTCCCTTATTTTTCTTTAGCATTCTGCATGTGTGCCTCTTCTTGTACTGTGAAATTCCAATGCTAATGCAACTATTAAGCTTAAAAGATACAGCAGACTCCAAGTCTGGACCCAACATTGTGTTCTATCTCAACTGGCCAAGGCCTTGACCTCCTGACTCTCTGCAGATGTAGAAATGCCAACAATGGAGAGTGTTCAGCTCCCAGCTCTATGCTGATAAAAGCAATCCTCTGTCAGGACATCAGAGCACATCCTCCAATATGTGATGAGTAATGGAACAATGACATTTCTCCTACAAGGCTCTGGCTATCATAGCCAACATCACAGGGAAGAGATTAGGCATTAAAGGAAGCCCAAATAGCAATACATTTTACCTGAATTGAAAGAAATGGTGAAATCTGTGCTTATTCCAAATAGTGATGTGGCAAAAGGATCAATTGTGTCCAAGAATGCCATGCAAATGAGTCACTGCACAGTGTCCAATTACACCTGGGTGTAATGCATGTGCTGAAATGTGCCAAGTGAAATCTCTGAAGTACACACATTTTAGAACAGGACAGAACATGTCTGACTCCTTTGGAACCCCAAAAAAGTAAGAGTAAAACTACATAATGGAACAGCCTTTACTGTCTCCTCTTTTTGTTATTTTATCCTGTTCTTTATCTGTTGAACAACAGAATAATAATCTTTCCCAAGAGCTCTAATGGAATGTAGTGATCCACCAGTGGATGTCTTTTCATGGGGAGGACAGATATGTTCCAAAATGTTGCCTACAGGGACCATATCTCAAACCTACTCATTCTTTAGGGCAATTCTCCAAGCTATGGCACATCTGAAGAACCCCCTCCTCCAAGGCAGTCCTAGACTGGAGTCAGGTCTGGGACAGAACGAACAGTGTAATTGTCCTCTTGGGTGGCTTACCTTGCACTAGATGGGGCAAAACTTTGTAACTCTTCAGAGCCTTCATTAGGACAAGAAGGCCTCTTCCACTTTTTGGGATGGTAAAACTAGAAAGACAAAAATGTGGAAGTGGACAGGAGAGTTGTAAAGCCCTTCAGTAGAAGTGATGATCCAGTTTATCTACACAGGAGGTCATCAACCAAACCATGACTGTAATGGATATGAACCTGTGCACTTATCAAGAATTAACTTGAAAGAGGCCAGTTAAAAGAGACCAGACTGTTAAACTGTTTAACATGCAATTGAAATTTGATCCATAAGAAGTGAATCCTTTGTGTAATGATCTGCACCCTCCAAATAGTCCTATTATGTTTCAGTGCTAGATGGAAACTTGGAATTGGGTATTCTGAACATTACCTGTGTTTCTGACTTGGAGAGGTCTAGTAAGACAGGATCTTTCATAGCCTGGAAGTAAGACAATAATCATACAGGAGTCCGCATGATACCAAGAAAAAAAGCTAAATAGCCTTTAGTCTATATATGTGACTTAAGTGAGCAAAATCACTTTGATTTTGTTAGAAAACATTGAAGTCTTTCATGGTGGGTTACTTATTTTAAGAGATATATTCCAAGTAGTGCACTATATTCAATGGCTGGCCTAATAAGGCAAGATAGAGAGGGACTGTGGCTTTTCTGGGCAGGATATACCTTTGATAATTAACTATGTATTGCAACAGATTTCCTTACTATAGCTGATATTTCATGAGCAAAGGACAGTTCATGTTGATGAATGTGTCTAACACTTTAACAATATCAAACTTAAATTGGGTTCTATTTACATGGCAAACAATAGGAAATACTTGTTTCTGAAATACAGCTAAGGCACTCCACTAGTGACTAGTCTGATAGATGAAAATGACACAAGCTCTGACTCTGTGTGTTTGATTCAAGATATCATCTGAATTTTGAAATCTGTTGAGTGACATAGGTCTGAATTTAATAATAATAATAATAATATCCATTTGTTAACCAGGTAGGTGCACTGGACACACAGTCCCTTTTCAGGGGTGACCCAGGAGCAATGTCTGGTTAAGTGACTTGCTTAAGGTCACACAGTAGGCAAATATGAGGACTGAGGGAATCAAACCCTGCATCACAGGAACTACAGCTCACATCTTTAACCCTCTGAGACAACTATGAGACAAAGCTGGTAAGATTATCAATAATACAGTCATGCGTCTTCTATCAGATTCTATGGCCTTAGCCCACTCACTCAGTTCTTCCTCAGAAAATATTCAAGTACTTTCCAGCTTTTGTAATTCTAGCTCCACAAGTCTTGTAAAATTAGAGGGTGGATGCCTTTCAATTTCTCCATTTCATTTATTTTGTATCTGTCAGCGACTGTGACAGTTTCTTCAACATTATGAGTGATCTCTTGATAGCAAATGTAACATTTTTTTTTAATTTAATAAGCTTTATTAAGATACCTGCATACATATTAATAATGATTAAGTGAGCTTTGACTGTAAACATCAGCATTTCAGACTATCCTACCAGTGATCATAGCTGCCTCGTTCTCTCTCTCTCTGTCTATTGATTGAGTGACCAGCTACAGTGATCTCCAGAATATAAATGTTGGTATGTGGAAACATGAAATGTTGACATATTCTGCACATGCTCCATGGATTACCCTGGAGTGGGCTAAACCAAATCCAAATGGGGGGGCTGCACCCCCATGCTATTATATTTACTAAATCCAAGACTGCATAATCCTCAGGGATATACATATATACTTACCCAATACAGGTATTGAGAAATATATTGGAAATGTTTATTTCATTTTGCAATATAATAACTGGATTAGGGAGCAGCTCTACTGATTCTTTCGGTCAAGACCCAGGTACAAAAGTACAGCATTAACAACACTCAGGAAACTGCAAAGGGTGGTTTGACTTAGTACATTAATACAATGATAGTACTAAGGTTTATACATATGAACAATGCATAAATAAATAAGTAAAAAGGAATAACTAACATAGTGTTGTAAGCAACACAGCAATCTATGTATACAAAGTATTAGGGCTAGTTTGTATACAGTTTATTGAATGACTTAATATTTTTCTCAGCTTTTTTGCTAATCATATATGATAACACCATCCTGTCACTCTATTACATTTCATTGTACTTAACACTGTTATCTAACTATTTTTGATTTCTGGTCTGATATGTTTGTTCTTGGTATTGAACTCAATGGAAACATTATTTAAGAAGTGTCAATAAAGAGATTGTTAAAAAAAAAATTTGCAATAAACCTAAAAATGCTTAAAACCTGAGCTTTGGCCAGCTAAGATCTAGCTGTATTCAACTGGACATATAAGAGAATTTAAGTACCTTTTATCTGCACTTTTTTCAAATAATACAACATTTTAATTGATTTATTTGTGTTGCATTGAATATTAACTGAACTGAAAGTTTTGACACTGTTTTTTTTCGGTTAGGGCTTGCTAGATTTTATTGCCTGTTAGAATTCCTGCATAGACAGTAATTGCAGTCGGGGGTAGTCTCATTCATTGATATTCTGTTACTGCCTATTTAAGTGGTACATTTTGGAATATTTTCTGCTTAAAACCTGAGCTTTGGCCGGCTAAGATCTAGCTGTATTCAACTGGACATATAAGAGAATTTAAGTACCTTTTATCTGCACTTTTTTCAAATAATACAGCATTTTAACTGATTTATTTGTGTTGCATTGAATATTAACTGAAATGGAAGTTTTGAGACTGTTTTTTTCAGTTAGTTCCCCACCCACTCTCCCTGGTTTTGATTTGGTGTTAATCTTGGTGGCTTTGAACCTGCCCGCCCCTCATGTAAATTTGTGTTTGGATACTCCTTCTGGGCCCATCTCATTTGCTCACTCAACTGAGTGCAGTGAGATCATATTCTGATTTCAGGCACTCCTACTGTTTACAAAGAGAGCATCTGGGAAAGAAAAAAAAAATTAAGCTTGTTTCCTGCCTTTCCTGTAAGTGGTCTAGACTGTTTGTAGGCTTCTGAGCTCCCAAGCCTTTCTGTGTTGGAGGGAAGCCCTCTAGCTTAATTTTGTTTCTTAGAACTAGCCAGTTTTCTAGTTTCAGCACTCAAATCTGTTTCTTTGAACTCAGCACTTGTTCAGAACTCATTGTAAGCAATAAATAAGCTGCAAATTACTACAGCACTCAACTTTCCTCACTTGTCTAGAGGAAAGCAGTTTTTAGTACTTAATAAATAAGCAACTATCCAGGCCTGTCTAAGGGTCAGCTCCTGGTGATTTCTCCTGTCTCCCTGATGAATCTGGGCATCTTGGGGCAATGCAGCAATTGCCTCATGTACACAGACAACCCTCTCCTCCTACCACCCAACACTACAACCTGTGAGATATGCACTTATATAGCCAAACTGGAAGCAAAGCTCTCTTCACCCAAGACTGGACTAGACAGTCAAGAAGAGAAGGTAAACACTTGCACCACACCACACTCATCACATAGTCCCTCAAAACCTACACCACCAAAACACACACATAGAAACACAAAACACATACCTACATTCATGGAGGCTCTCAATAAAAACCTGCCCAAGCATCAGGGACCTCCAAAGCAGAAATGCAAGCACTCCCCAACACAACCCAAATAACACATAGTCCACAAACTCAGTGTGCCACTCAACCACAGCCCATAAGGCATAACAACGTACCCAACACTCTAGTCATAGGTGACTCTATAGTCGGGCACACTGATGTTCCACTCACCAGGTTAAACAAGGAGAAAGTTTCTGTCAGCTGAATGTCAGGTGCCAGGATCCACCACATAATGCACGCACTCAGGTCACTCCACAACAAGAACAAATATGACACTGTCATTGTCCATGTTGGTGTGAATGACCTGAGACGTACCTCCCTGGACTACATGAAAAGAGACATGGAGGAGCTCTCTGATCTTGTAGCCCAGGCAGGTATGACCCTAGCCCTGAGTAGCATCCTACCATCACCCAGAATGTTACCACAGTACAAGGACAAAATGATTGACTTCAACAATTGGCTAAGCTTCTGGTGTTATTCTAAGGGGATCCAGTATTTGTATGTCTGGGATGACATGATTGACAGACCATGATGCTTTGACAGAGATGGCCTGCACCCATCGCCCTTGGGATTCCGGATACTGGCTAAGGCTCTTGCCACCCCTATAGTGCCTTTTTTAGGAAAGGTTCAAATGACAAATTCACCACCATAACAGGTACAAGCAAGCAAAATCTGAGGGTAATGCTACTCAATGCTAGAAGTCTAAACCTCAAAATGCCCTCACTCGAGGCACTCCTTAAAATGGAGAACATCGACATCTGTGCAGTGACAGAGACCTGGTTCAAAGCTCCAGAGAGCACCCCTGCGTTACCACGCTATAAGTCATACCACACCTATCGGCCACCTAACCCGGAATGAAGCACTAAAGGTGGAGGCATGTCCATATTCATTAAGGATATCCACACCTCCAGGCTAGTTGCACAGCATAATGCATCCGAAATTATCCAAGTGCAACTAACTCTGGGCAAGACCACAATCCAAATTGTAGCTTGCTACAGAACCCCCACCATGCCCCAGGATTCCCACTCCTCATTTCTTGATACACTGGAAAGTATTATGGTGCAACCCAGCACCCTAATAATGGGCGATTTCAACTACTCCACCATTAATTGGGAAAACTACTCATGTACCAACTCTTTTGCTCAACGTTTCCTGGAATTCATAAATTCTAACGCCTTGGATCAACTTATTCACACCCCCACAAGGGGCAGCAATATCCTAGAACTGGTCATTACCAACATGGGCAACCGGTGTTTCACAACAGAGGTCAGTTCCTCGTTGGTCAGATCCGACCACAAGCTACTCACCTTAAACATCCACATCCTACCCCCACCCCCAATTAGGGAAACAACCATAAAAAACTTCTCCAAAGCCAACTTCACATTTCTTAAGAAAGAAGTGGCAAACTTCATGACACCCATGCAGATGGACAATAGAGGTACGACTGCTGAATCCTACACAAATGCACTTTATAAGCACTTACACGAGTGCATGGATCATGCTATCCCTAATAGAACCAAGATGCTATCCCCTGAAAAAAGGAAGCCAATCTGGTGGTCCTCTGCCATAAACAAACTCTACAACAGAAAAAAGAAACTGTTGCAAAAAAGAGTAAAATCCCATGACTGGAGGAACTCCCTGGTCAGCCTCAGTAAGAAGCTGAGATCTTTCATAAAATCCTCCAAAGCTAGTTATGAAAACAAAATTGCCACTGACTCTAAAGACAACCACAAAGCATTCTATAGCTATGTCAAGAATCTCAATGGCAACACTCAGATCTGCTCTGAGACACAGCACAATGGCACTAAATATACAGAACCAACTGATATTGCCAACATCCTGGCAGATAGGTTCAGTACTAACTTTACCCCCCTTTCACCCTCTAGAGGGCCCATCTCTATACTGGAAGAATGCAAAGTTCCTGTAATCATGGCTGCACAGGTAAAAAACACACTCTCCAAAGCGAAGAACACAGCATCCATGGGACCTGACAATATCCCAGGCTGTGTTCTACATGAACTACAGAATGAACTGGCACCCTGCCTAAGTACCATGTTCAGTCATAGCCTCACCTCAGGGTTTGTGCCCACTGAATGGCATACCGCAACCATTATCCCACTCCACAAAGGGGGAGCCACGACGGATCCCAGGAACTACTTCCCCATTAGCCTGGCGAGCCTGGTCTATAAGGCCATGGAACGTATCATCATGGAACTCATAAACAAAGACATTGGTAATCTCCAAACTCTTGGACCCTACCCAGTTCGGGTTTGTAAAAGGCAGATCATGTCTCCTAAACCTGACTGACTTCTTTGAAGCAGTCACCAAAGCCATAGATGAAGGTAAGGTGGTTCACACAACTAATCTAGATCTCGCTAAGGCTTTCAACACCATCCCCCACTCTGGAATTATAGATAAGCTCACTAAACTAGGTATAAATCCCTATGTCACAAGATGGGTTGCCAACTGGCTCATGGACAGAACCCACACTGTGAAAATAGGAGACTCCAAGTCTGACTTCAGACTAGTGACAAGTGGAGTACCACAGGGTTCAGTCCTGGGTCCTCTCCTGTTTGGTATCTACTTCTCTGAAGTACAGGCTAACACAGAAGGTCTTTGGCTAACAAAGTTTGCAGATGACTGCAAACTAGGAGCCATAATTGAAACTTCTAACGATGTGGACAGACTACAAAAGGGCCTCACTGAGGCAGATGCCTGGTGTCAAAACCATGGCCTGAAGCTCAACGCCAAAAAGTGTATTGTCATCCCCTTTGGAAAAAACTCTGTACCCATGAACTACCACATAAGTGGTAGTCTACTTAATGCCGAAAGTGTGATAAAAGACCTTGGGACAAAGGTGGACAGTAGTCTCTCCTTTGATAATCACATTGCCACAGTGGTCAGGAAATCCTTCTAAGTGGCTCACCTCATCACAAAAGGTTTCTCATCCAGAAAAAAAGAGGTCATTGTTCCCTTGTACTCATCACTCATTAGACCCATTATAGAGTACAACACCTTTTTTGGTATGTACCTCACAAGACATCTACAACAACTGGAAAGGCCACAGAAATACCTCACAAAGAGGATTACTGGCCTCAAACAGATGCCCTGCGCAGACCGTCTCAAAAAACTCCAGCTTTACTCCGTCGCATATCGCCTACTCAGAGGTGATCTCTGCCTAACATACAAAGCTATGTCAAACCCAGAGCTGTTGGACATGCTCCACTTAAAGAAATCCCAATCCCTCTGAGCTACACGCTCTAGGGACCTAAACCATGTCATCACAATAAACAGAACATGCTGGAGGGATAGATTCCTGTCCCAGAGACTTCCCATACTCTGGAACAGACTACCTATTTATGTCAAACAGAGCTCCTCATTAGCACTCTTCAAGAAAAATCTTTATGATTGGATGGGAAATAGGAAATTCACCCCAGGGATCACTTCTGTAGCTCTGCTTGATAGGGGCACAGGAAAATAATTTTCTTGGGTGGCAAAAGCCAGGGTACCTTTTTGGCTAGTCTTATATAGGCCCTATGGCTAATGGCCTAGTACCTACCTATGAACCTATGAACCTAATATGCACATAAAAGACAAATGTTCTTTTCAGTTGAAATGTGTAACTTAATGTCTGCAGTGCAGAGTTAAAATGTCTAAGTTGCAGCAACTAGCCAGTGTCATGAAAACGGGTGCATTTAGATTTATTTATTTATTTATTATTGATTTTATTTATTGTATCTGCTTACCAGGGTAGTCAGACTGGGTAGAAAGCTACTATTTTTTGGCAGGGACCCAGGGAGATAATCTCCAGCTTAATTCTGCAGGACCTCCTCAAGAGTTTTTATTTTAATGATCTCATTGTGTTGTTTTTTAATGTCAGTTGGTAGTTGGTTCCAAGTGACAGATCTAAGATGGAGAGGTCCTTTTCTCCACTGGCAAGGTAAATCCTGGTCTGACAAGTGTGAGTGTGCCTTCTTGGCTCTTTCTAAGAGAGTATCTTTGTTCCTTATTTTGCAGTATTCTTTTAAGAGGAGGACAATAACCAAGTGTCAAAATTCAAAGAGAAAGAAAGCTCCACATTAAACAGTATTATATGTTGTTGTTGGTCTTTTGTTTTTTCCCGGTAAGGGGTCGCCACAGTGGAACTCTGGTCTGCTAATGATTGGCAGTAGATTTTTATGAAACACCGAGGTGCCAGCTCGACACCCAACCTTCAACGAAGGCACACCCATTTACACACGCATGTCTTTCGAATGCTACCCAACCACAGGGAGGACATGCAGACTCCACACAGAAGGCACTCCCAAGCCAAGCCGAGAATCGAACGGGAGAACCTCTTGCTGTGAGGTAACAACGCTACCGCCATACCACCGCGGCTTGCATTAAACAGTATTATATAAGCAATGTAATTCCCATTCCCATGACACCCCAGTCAAAGAAATATATACTCTGGAAACTAACAGTAAGGAAAAATAAATGAAAAAGACAATGTTGCATCTCTCTCCATCCTAGCGTTCCCTTCTTTCTGCTTATCACTGCTGTTAGGTATCAACATAAAAAAAACATCTTTCAGGAAGGGATAGCCAACCACCAAACTCAGAACGTCACAGAGTGATCCTTCAACATAAAATCGGAAGGTTTGGTGCTCTAACCACTTTATACTGCTCTCCTTGAGCTATGCAGCAGTTAGGGCACATGGAAGGTGCCCTAAAGCATTGAAAGCTGGTCAAGCATCCAGTTCCTGGCATTATATGTCATACTGCTTAGGTTACTGCAATAGTGATCTAATGAGGAACATCTATGCACATTCTATTTAGTTAATGCTGCTATGCACATAAATGCAATCCTTACCATTAATATCTAAGAAGCCATAATGCATGGTATTCCTGGTATAGGTACAGTGATATACCCAGCAGCTTGAGCATGATCTCCTGACAGTTCTTTTACCAAGAAGATCACTTTTGTAGGACCCTAAGCAACTAGAGCTACAACACATTAAAGTGTAAAAATACATCTTGTGCAAGTACTTTCTCAAGTAGCTCTTCTGTTTTTAGATAAAAGGAGTCCTTCTAAGGCTAGACATACACTAGTACACATTATACAGTGTATCTGCTTTTCCATTTGTAATCTTTTGGGACCAAGATCCCAAACCCCTTGGAGACATAAAAAATGAAGATTATTAGGACAGGGCAGCCTAGCTTCATTTTGGATTCTCTCTATCCCATCCTCCCTCTGTCCTTATTCTAGATGTTCTTATATTTGTGTTCTTGTGCCTCTTTAGTCAGTTAGACGTGCATATACATTCCTTCAACAGTATTACCTCACAAGACCTTCATTTCTTGTTAACTATTTCTCTTCTGATTTAGGGTGATTATATACATTCCACATGTCATTTCCTGGTTATTCTTATTCATGTACTTGGACTCTGTTTTATGACACAAGGTTTCACTTCATTTCCATTTTAAACATATAAAAAGAGGTCCAAATTGAAGATTTCTTTGCAAAACTGATTCACATCACTATATATTGTAGAATGCTGAGCAATTCAATACCACAGTTCTTTATAAAATTAATTTTATTGTTAGAACATAAACACAGGTAGACTTTAATAAAACAAAACTGAAAATATAGTGACAGGTGAATCTTCAAGTGCATTGTGAGGTATAACAGCTTTTGTTATGCAGCAAGACTATAGAAGTAAACATCTTCTCCTACTGCACTGTTTTAGAATGATGCAAATACAAACACTACATACAGGCTTTTTACCACCTTGCAAGCAGTCCACAACAGGGTGAAGGGGACAGCTACCACAGGCACAACCTATGAGGGGATCTGACTGTCAGGTGCCAATGGTGCAGTAGTGGAGTGCTGGTATTGCTTAATGTCAATACTGCATTTTCAGTCACTGCCAAATCACTCATTGTGTGGTGATTAACTGCAGCAAGCTGCTTGTTACTAATGTAGCAAGTAGCTTGCTACAGTTTTAGAGTGCTGCTCCACAACATGGCATATGGCCAACAGTTTGGAGAACTGCACAGTGAGCCAGATGACCTATCTATGGTCATACCATATTAAGAGTTCTTTAAAGAAATCAAAGCAGCAATTACAAAGTCTCTCTCTCTCTCTCTCTCTCTATATATATATATATATATATGTCCCTCCCTTTCTCCAGTTAGGCTTTGTCTTTGTTAAACTTCCAAAGGAAAATAAATATCACATAGCTTTTTTCCAGGTCTTGCCCTGGCAAGTAATAATGATAGAATCAAGACAAGGAGAGTAACATCATGTTTCTTTCCAGTGAGCAGTAATGACAACAAAATCCAGGCAATAAAATTAACTCATGATCTGTTTTGACAGATCTCCCACTAGCAGTCATAATACTTTTTTGCATTTTATATAAGTAGACAGCAATCGGAACACACATGCACAGTGTCAATGCACAGTGTCTTCTGCGTAAAAGTAAAAATCTTTGTCATACTAAAAAAGTACTTTATACACCACTACAGTCTCTGATTAATAAATGGTCTATAGAAAACAAAAGTTCTCGGTAACAAAGCTCAACTTCTCCAACTCACCACTCCTTGGTGAAAAAATATAACTCAGAATTCAAACCACCAGGACCTCTGATACTAGTTCTGAAATTCATGTTAAAGATTCCCCATCTTAAAACAGGTGGCTCAGCCACAATGTATGTCACTTTACAGGATCAAACCCTCGAGACTTCTCTGGACTCTCAAACATTGACTTCTGTCATGTTGAGAACTATATATATATATATATATATATATATGGTTCTACCTGACTAGAAGACCGACATCGAACTGAGCTCCAGAAGATCGAAAGTGAAGAAGACCGACCGTAATCGCGAGTGGCAGAACATCGACAATGCAGAAGACCGACACGACGGATGACAACACCAACGCCGAGGATGCCGACATGGGGAAAGGCTGTGTGAGTATGACGGACGGTTAGGGTGCGCGAGGCAGGTAAGTGTGAGATTGACGGTCTGTGGGGATAGGGGTGGGTTAAGTGAGTTAGGGTTAGGGGCGATAGGGGTGGGTTAAGTGAGTTAGGGTTAGGGGCGATGGGGTGGGTTAAGTGAGTTAGGGTTAGATGATAGGGGTGGGTTAAGTGAGTTAGGGTTAGGGAGGCGGGTTAAGTGAGTTAGGGTTAGGGAGCGGGTAGGTAAGTGTGCGATAGTGACGGACCTTAGGGTTAGCGTAAGGTTTAGTGTGGGCTTGTAAGGATTTTGGTGTGCTTGTGTTGTGTGTGTGGTTTGTGGAATGGGGATGTGTTTTGTTTTTAATTGTTATTGTGGTGTGTGCAGTGTATGGGGTTTCGTGTTTGTTTATTTGGTTATGTGTGGTTTCGTGTTTATGGACTGTCGAATATGTGGTGTCGGTGATGTGGTTGTCGGTGTTGTGTGGTTTCGACTATGTCAGGTAGAACCATATATATATATATATATATATATATATATATATACCTGCTTCCCACTGCCACAAATTACCTGATATTCTAGGTAATTTCCTTAAGGGGAGCATACTCCCATCATTGCTTCTATGAGCTGCAACCAACTGCTAAATTTGTTCTTTGTGATGGATACTACACATACCCATATTATTTGCTGTAGCTATCAATCCTTTACTTGCTTATTGGCACCATCTGCTAGGCAATTCCCAGTGTTGCCTTGGCACTATGTGTATCATTTGTTAGGCAATTCCCAGTGTTGCCTTGATACTACGTTACAATATTCTCAAACATTCTAAGAGGTGGTGATGCTCATTCTCATCCTGGATTAGTGTTAGGGGTATAGTCTTATACACAGCCACTGATTCCCCCTGGGATTAGAAGCATGAACTTAAGAATGCACACATAAATGTTCATAGACTTAGTAATAATGTCTCATTTCTTTATTTATTTATATATTTATTTGTCTTTGTTGATCAGGAAAAGTCCGACTGGGCAATGGAGAGAAAAGCTCAACATTTAAGTTACATATGGCAGACGTTTATAATTGCAGGGTAAAAACATCTGTACATGAGTTTATTTGCATGTTTTTTTAAATATTTTTAGATATTTCTTACATGAACATAACATTTTTAACACAACAAACAAGAGACATTAACATAAATTGGCTATTTATTGAATAGAGAAATAACATACAGTAACAATTAATATCTTTATAGCATGATGGCTGCAGGGAAAAGATCAAACTTGGATGTTTTTGAGTTTAGTAATAATTTACAGACAGACAAATAGAATGTAGCTTAAAAATGATGAGAGATATGAAAGGAGAAGTTATGGAAATGAGCAGAAAGATGAATGGACAGAGGAAGAATTGTAGTTAGTGGTGAGGTGTAAGAGAAGGAGGAAAAGTCAGAGTTTAGGAAATAAGTGCAGTATGAGGAGGAAAAATAAACAAGGTTGGTATACAGGTCGGAGGTTGGTATAATGGTAAAGGTGTTTACCTTACAGCCAGAAGGTGCAGGGTTTGATTCTCACTTGGGATAATTGGCTAGGCTTGAAATGGCCCACAAGGGCAGTTAGCCTAATACTAATCTATGAACCTATCTAAAAAGATTGGGAAGCAAAGTGACTGTAAGAGTTGGAGAAAAGTAATCTGAGTAAAGCTAGCCAGGTGAACAGGAAGAACACATCCATTTTTGGCAAAGGTACTGTTTAAGTAAAGTTTTGAAATGATTTATGTTTTTTTTATCTGTTTTTACTGTGTGGGGATTTCATTCCAGTATTTTGACACATAATGAGAGTAGACAGACTCTCTAGCAGTGTTGACTGTCTTACTGATACATAATAGAAGTTTACTGCTACAGTGAAGGCCTCTAGTGGGTGAATAGTAGAGCAGAGTGTTTTGTAATGCTGGACATTTGTCTGGAGGGTACACTAGGTTGTGAGCAATGATTAGTTGTGAGTATGTCAAATGGTTTGGGAGTTCAAGCCCATTTAATTGTTTTAATGCAAGGCAGTGGTGTTTTGTATAAGGTTGGTTGGTTACAAATTTAGCTATTTGTAGCAGTAGAAGGGGGTCTATATCAGATGAACAAAAAATCTGTTCATCGAATACGTAAAGATCGAAGCTTCACGGAAATTGAAAATGGTATTGTGGGGTCTCAGTACAGTGAGGATTAGGGTATTTGCCCTTTCCTCACTGTAGTGTTATCTCAGAGTTAGAATATATATTTAGCATAGGGTGTGGGCGGGCACAGCCCCCCTCAATACAGATTTTGATTTCCATGACGTTTCGATCATTACACATTCGATGAATGGATTTTTCGTTCATCTGATATAGACCCAGTAGAAGGCTAGTTTAGTTTTATACATAGCATTGATATTTGTAAGAATAGGAGAAGCATATAATAGCGATGGATGGAGGTATGTTGCTGCTAAGGTAATCCTTGTTTGATCTGTCAAATAGTGTTTAGCCCTACAGAGGAGATGAGTTTTTGGTGAGTTTTCTTGATGAAATGAAGTATGTGGTAATCAAATTGGAGGTTGACATTTATTGTTTATTTATGCTTGGTTACAGTAATACTCCCTTAAAATTCTTGCTGTTTCTGAGATCTTTTTGTCCTCATATGAGATGTACTTAAATAAATTCATATAGATACAGTATGGTATGCTAGAACAAGCAGCTGCAAAAGATGTAGCCCTTACCTACCCAGATTCTCTGCTATGCTCATTACATAGTACTCACTTACCTTTTCAGACTTCATCTTGGCTATTAAAAAAATCAACACATTTGACTTTGTCACCCTTGCATGTCTCTGTGTTTCAATTAAATCTGCAAAAAATATGCTACAAACATCATTTTTTCTGACTTACAGTTAACTTAAAGGATGAGCTCATGGTTTTATAAGACCTAAACACTGATTAGAGTTCAGCAATTAATTAATATTTTCATCCATCAGCTCATATTGCTGGCTAACCAACTATGGGATTTACCGATCAGAACTACTAGAACTGAAGAGTATATTAGACTGGACAGTCTCCTCTGTCTGAAGCAACATCCTAGTCAAAGATGCCATGGCAGATAACTTTACTGATCGTTTCTCGTCTGACTTTGTCTCTTGTTTTCATTCCAAAATGTCACATCTTCCATTATTACAAGAAAAAACAGAATGATAACCTGGCTTCATTTATCTAGGTACTTAAACAAATAAACTGGCTTTTACTTTACTTTCTCAAGTCTGATGAGACTATTAAATACTTTCCTTTTTCATTTTTATTTAGTGCATCGTTTGTCTCAGATGTAGGTGGGCAGAACTTTTTTCTCTCTCTCTCCTATGGATGACAAATGACATCATATGTCTTATGAAAATGCATGGGAAAACCTGTAATATGTTTTATTTTGATGAGTCTACTTAGTTGAGTAGCACATATGTTGACCTCCAAAACGCTGACCACAAAAGGTCGGCAAACCGAATGGCGACAATCAAGCATATGCTGAGTAAGAACCTAGGTGCATGCAAGAAATATGTTAATTTTTTTTGCAGGTGGGAAAGTCCCCCTGCACCCCCACCACCACCTGCTAATTATATATACTAACTCTGAGATTGCACTATTCTTGTGGAAAAGAAAAATGTATCTACCCAGGGACTGTCAATTTTGCACACCTATTGACCATCTCTATCTGTTTCAACCAAAGGAGTCGATTTCCTTGGTGTCTGCATTCTGTCATTTTGACAGGATGTCGGACACCTGTTTGCATACCTATAATAAAAATGTTCAATCCTTTAGTAATCTGAAGAATGAAGTTGCCGCACTAATTCATACTCTTGTCTTACAAGTCACATTTGACTCCCAGTGCAACTCTGTGGACAGCAGCTATCCGTGGGGTTTCCAAGGCAAAATGAAGAAAAAGAAGTACAGCGCCAATTCCTTCATCCGTATCACGTATCACACATGCATGCACTCACACATATAGATAATTTAAGTTCCTCAATATACCTAGTGCATGTCTATTGAGCATTAACATTAAAAGCTTCACACTCATACCAGTTGGGGCTAAATTAAAATCAAACACAATTTTGGAAAAGCAAGTATACCATTCTCAATCCATGCAACTCAAAGCTAGAAAACATCAGTGAACAGTTTTGCCAAACCGTTTCTGCTTTTGTGGTGTGTCAGCACCCTCATCATGTCATGATGATTTTCTGTATTTCATTTTCCATTTCTATCCTTAGACAATGTCTTCATTTAAACTTGCCTTTAAATTTCTTACTAAAGTAGATTCATCTTTTCCTTTCAACATGTTGCCTGTTGAGTATCTAAAGTTCACAGCTGACATAATTTCCCATCATGCCATTATCATTGTGAATCAGTCTATCTATCCAGAAATGTCACTTCCTCAATCTTTGGAAAACTCCAGTTATTGTCCCATTGAGAAAGGTGGATCATGTTATGACCCCAGTCATTTCTGCCTGTTTTTTTTTTTTTTTTTTGTTCTAGCCCACTCTGTAAAGTGTTTGAAAATGCACTCACCCATGCTTAATCATTCCGGTATATACCTCCTCACTATTTTATTTTGGAATCCCAGCATAGTTTTTGTCCAAGTCATGGTACTGAATCAGCTCTTCTATCCTGGCATTCAATGGATTGAATTTACTGAAACTGATCCTGCAAAAGGCACCAACCTCCCCCCCACACACACACACACATGCACACACACTCTTACTAATTCACTCACACATGGCACACCCACACCTATAGCCAATTTGATTGATCACTAATTTTCCTATAGCATGTCTGCTAGATGTGAAAGAAATCAGAACACACACTGAGAGCCCACATGGATACAGGCAGTAGAAGCAGAGTCCACAGAGAAGGCACTCCAGCTCAGCTCAGAACCAAGCACTGTGAGGTAGCAATGTTAAACTATGAGCCATGAGCAAGAATAGAACATCCAAAGAAGAGCGTGAATAAACCCATTGCTAGTATATAAGCAATATAATACCACTATTTTGAAATTCACTATTACATTCAGGCAGGTATATGCACAGGCAGTTACCTCCTTCTAGTTTAACAAAAATATGGCTAAGAATTAAAAGAAGAAAGGACAAGAGGGTGGAGGTGTAGAAAGGTATATTGTTTTCTAATCTGTCAAGAATCATCTTTGCTCCAAACAGACAAATTTAGTTAGAAATAAGGGAATGGGTTTTAAGAAATATACTTTTAATATACACTTTATTAGTCGTAACAGTCACTGCTTTAAGTCTGAGTGAATAAATCCAGCAGAGCAGAACTATGATAGCATGAGGTACTCAGTCATTTACGCTTTTTATAATAGAATGTATGCACAACATTTTAACTGACCAAATAAATAAGGGTAGCTGTACAAAGATAATAAGGCTGCTCTACAGTTGGATTCAAAGGACAGAAGGGAAAGATAACGGTTATTGCAACCAGAAAAAAATGGGGTATAGCTTTAAAAATTCATTGAACTGCAGAAGCAGATTACAACCATCTTATTATAAGGATAGTCATTGCAGTGGTATGAACCTTGGCTCTAGATGGTTGTCATTGTTGAAGTGACATCCCAATCCCATGTGCAAAAATGGGAAAACGCGTTCTGGATGGATGGAAATACAGAAAAGAAACCAGTTGGGTTAAAAAGATGATTGAACTTGATGTTGCTTTTCTGAATATGAGTTTTTTATATAAACTAGCCAACTAGGAGAACATAAAAGCTGCAGGATAAGTAGCTGCAGTACATAGTTGTGGGCAATGACTAAACTCCATATCTAACTATAATACTTCCAAAATCCCCCCAGCCTATGCTGCAAATAACAATATATGAGGGAAGGATACACAGGCAATGTTATGAAAAAAAAAAAGAATATAAAACAAAAGAAACAAATCTTAATTCCTTTGGATGAAATGTTGCTAAAATACACTAATCATTTAAAATAGACTAATCATAACTAAAACAGAAAACATAAAAAAAGTATGTTTACGTTTGTATAAAAAGAAAACACCTTAATGCATTATTTATAGAAAATTGAACTATAATTAAAACTGCTTAGATGAAAGACTTCCATTCTCTATTACAAGCATGATTAAGCCAGGTTTAATAATGTTCTCATAATATTGTTGCTGAGGTGTAGGCAGACGTTTATGGAAACAATGAGAAAATATGATTCTCTCATTTGAAAAGTTGAGGCATTATTAATTCCATTTTTATAACACATCATTAGCAGTATTAAATGTATGCCATTTATCTCAGTGATAAACTTGTAATGTCACCAGACAGTTCATCTTAACTTTAGTTGAAACTGCCAGACGTTTGATATAGGTAAGTTTACATTAAGCTTCTCCAAGTCATACTAAATGGGGGGTTAGACCTATGTCAGCCTTCAAGGAGTTGTATGAAATTAATTGGGACTGCCTGGCTTTAGTTAAAATATTTTGCAAGTCTCTAAAATTGAGAAATTTTGCAATGAAAGGTCAGGTGAGAGTTTGTTAACAAGATCATAGCTTTGATGAACAGTGAGCCAAATCGATGACATCTGTGGAAGTCTGCTGAGAGGGCCTGGCAAGCCTGCAATATAATTTTACATGAAGATGATTTGAAACTGACTTTTTTCATTTCCAAGCAAGTCAAAACTGTGATAGACTGCAGTCAGTGTTAATATTTTTTACTTTTAGAGATGTGTTTTAATTTGTAATAATCTGATGCCAAAAATGTTTTTTTTAGTACTATTACTGGTTGCAGTATTACTAGTAAAACTTGTTAATTTTCCATGGAGTTGATCCTCTGATAGTGGAGTTATGATAACGAATTGAGTTGAAAAGCTTTTCAACCATTGTTAGTGATGGCTATATGTTAGGGTAGGAAGTAAACTAGAATGTTTCCAGGTGAGGTCCTTTGGGGTAAGAATGCTTTTAACTACAGTCTGCAAGAGGTGGCAGGTGAGTAGTGAGTGACTGTAGCATTAGCATGCAGACAAAGTATGGCCACTTGCCCAGCAGTCTTAGAATATGATTTACAGTTGTGAATACTAGAGATTACAGCTTTATTATGTAACTCTTCTAGATATGAATACTGTAACATGCATTGCATAGTAATACACAGTTGAATACAAATGCACTATCCTAAGGGTTACCAAGGGTGGACAGTAGCAGTGGTCCATCCAGGGTATAGACAATGAGGGGGGGGGGGGCATTGTCTGCAGAGAATTAAAAAAACAGAGGCATAGATAAGATATGGAGGGGTGGTGGACATATGGTGTTAAGAAGCATGATCAGCAGATACTGGTGGTGTAGCAGTACAGTAGCGGCATTAGAAATGAATGCTGATACTGTATTTCAAGTGCTGAATGTTTTATGTGTGGTATTTAACTGTAGCAAGCCACTTGTTACATTTGTAGCAGGGCACCTGATAACTTAGTAACCTTGTTAAGACATCGGCAGTATGTACAGTAAAGTACAACTCTTATGATGATGCACATATAACACAAATGAAAGGTATTGCTCCGTGGCACAGTCAGCAATGAATGCATGGTAATACATTGGTGATAATCACACTGTAATTTAAATTCCATATTTATAGATAACCAGTTTGCTTGGGCACCTCTTACCTGCTGTAATAACCTTGATTGTTATCTGTAATAAAATCATGCTAGTCCTTTCAGAAAAAAAGATAACCTATTCATTCATGAAGACTAATACACAAAGCAAATCACAGACTGTTTTACACATCAAGAGTATATGTGAAACCATGGAAACCACGGCCATCGAAAACAAAGACATGGAAGTTTATGTAGTCATCACATACTAAATTGGCTAATAATAGCGACAGTCAAGAGTCATTTGAGTTTCAAACTTAATTCCCTTCAGAAAAAGCGCAACCTGTTATTATAGCAGATTTCTAAGTATATGAGAACAATGCTTAAAATATATACAAAAGACAAAGTCTAAGCACCCACTCCGAACAGCAACGAAACAGACAAATCAGCACCAGCACCTTGCATTTATTGAAGTAACAATGATCTGGTATCTCGGCAACTCACCTTCATGGATCCATGACGATGAGTTGACGAGATACCAGATCATTGTTACTTCAATAAATGCAAGGTGCTGGTGCTGATTTGTGTGTTTTGTTACTTAAAATATATCCCTGATTTTGGTTCTTTGGTTTTGATTCTTACACTAAGAGGTTGATAGCTTATGAACACATTACTGTGTTTACCTTATTTTATTTATGTATTTATTTTTAATTTATGAGAGTTGTACGTCAGAGATGTGCTGATACAAAGTGGTTATAATTCTTGGGGCTGTCTGTGAATGAAAATAACTAATTTCTGTTTGCTCATTATTTTTGCTTTGTTGGATTATTGGAATTTGTGTGAAGCAACTTGGAATGCTTTAATGCATTTCTATTTGTGCAAAACAAAGCTGAAATATTTTACAAAATCATAATTTTACCATATTCAGATGCCAAAAGTGTGCAGGGATGGGATTATAACTGCTGGGTGGGAGTGGGGTGTGGTTTATCTGTGGATTTAAGTAACTGACCCTCTTCTTGTTTACTGAGTTTACACAATCACTAATCTGGCTTTGCAGGACAGTGTGCATTTTAAGTAGGGATAATACTTTCCTGTGATTACTGTGTGTACCTACTAAATAGACAAAGTACATTATTATTATTATTATTACTATTACTATATTACCACCGTTTATCTGAGGTGTATACGGTAAGTATAGATGCAAAAACTGATGGGTACTGAGGCTGACTGTAGGTAAAAGGGACTTGCTGCTTCTGGTGTTTGATCATTGTTAAACAGTAGTCATTGATTTGGCTTGGCAGAGGTAGTGTCACACAATGTATTTCATTTGCTGAAATCAGCATAAAAATAGTATTGCTATGGCTTTGTGTGTGTGTGTGTGTGTGTGTGTGCGTGTGTGCGTGTGTGCGTGTGTGTGTGTGTGTGTGTGTGTGTGTGTGTGTGTGTGTGTGTGTGTGTGTGTGTGTGTGTGTGTGTGTGTGTGTGTGTGTGTGTGTGTGTGTGTGTGTGTGTGTGTGTGTGTGTGTGTGTATAAATCAGTATATTTTGTGGGAGGCCTGGTTTATCAGTAGTTTTGGTTTCTAATGTTGAGTTTGTGAAGAAGAGGGCAGCAATATCTTCTATTTTTAATTAAAATTGAGTAGTAAAAAGAAGATATGCCCTGTATGACAAAGGGCGCTATATTGTTTTTTGCAATGTACATAATTATGCTGCCTTTCATTAGCTATTGTTAAAAATATCTGAGATTTTTTTTTTTCAGTTATATTAAATGGGTGCTCTGAGCAGAGCACAAGGAAATAATGCTGAGGTCACATTCATGTTTGAGGAGGAATACATTTATAGCAAGAGACTGCCTGGCTTTTATAATATGCCTAAAATCATGTAAGGTAGCTTTAATTGGGTTAGACTTTATTAATCTGGGACTCAGTATGCAAGTGCAAAGCAATATGAGGGTTAAAGCTGATGTCTAGGTAATTTTGCTTCTTGCTCTATGGAAGCTGTTTTCCAGCAGCATCTTTGATAAAAACAGGATGTGCTTTCCTATGTTTCTGTAAAGTACCAAATTGCATGAATGTATTCTTTCCTGTGTTGACTGCTAATTTGTTGTTATAAAGCCAATTCCATATAGAGTTAAAGTAATATTGCAGAACATTGGCAAGAGTGTACTTTTTTTCCTTTTTGGCTCACCTAGGTGAGTTCATTAATGAAAAGTAAGAAAAAAACTGGACTAACTACTGAACCCTGGGATGCACCTTTGTATATTCATCCTAAGAAAAAGACTGGACTAACTACTGAACCCTGGAATGCACCTTTGTATATTCATCCTAAGAAAAAAACTGGACTAACTACTGAACCCTGGAATGCACCTTTGTATATTCATCCTAAGAAAAAGACTGGACTAACTACTGAACCCTGGGATGCACCTTTGTATATTCATCCTAAGAAAAAGACTGGACTAACTACTGAACCCTGGAATGCACCTTTGTATATTCATCCTGTAATGTGATACTCATCGCAGCCAAGTAATCTGAAGATCTGTGAGTAAAATAGCTTTGGAAGCACTGCAAAACTTTACTAGAGAGAGCCCAATATCACATAATTTATGAAGTAGTATAATGTGGTCCATTATATTAAAGGCCTTTTTGAGGTTGAAAAAGATTATGCCAGTTAGCATACCTTGTCCCATATTTGAAAAAAAAAATGTCTGTCAAGCTGTAGATGGCAGTCAGGGTGCTAAATTTGATTTGAAGCCATGTTGTCTTTCACAGAAGATATCATTGTCTTGTGATATATTCAATTATCTGTTTGTGGATAATATCTAGAATTTTAGTTTGCGGACTCAGGTTAGCAACTGGGTGGTAGTCATTACCAGTATATGAGGAAGAGTTCTTAGCCAGGGGAATGATGCTAGCAATTTAAAACTATGAGGCATGGTATTAATGGCGAGTCGTAGACTATATAGAAAAAATGAGAGGTTTGCTAAGTACATCACAGCCTAATATTAATATACTTGAGTGAATGTGAAAGTCTGCACTGTTGTCATGAATACAAAATACAAATGAGAATGGGGAGGAACAGTTTTACAGCCTAGAGCTGAATTCACATGTAAAAAAGAAACATTTAATTTTGACTATAGTTTTGAAACAAAATAGAGGGTTTTGTAAGACATTATACAATGGAAGACACGGAATGTTTAGAGGGTTGTTGACAACATGGGTTGTGGTAAGAGGGGATTAGCTATGTTGTCTTTCAGGTCTGCAATTAAAGAAGGACTGAGACTGCATCTTTTGCAGGCATTAGGAGAAATCTGTGTGGTGCCAAGATTTCTAGTTGCTATCCAGAATAGTTTGAGATGGCTTTAGTGGGAGATGTACTTTTCTGCAGTAGTCAGCATTGGCCTGTTTTGTGTCGATTATAGTCTTGATTTTGAGTTTTTGATATTTAGACTATTTATCTGCATTACCAGGGTTGATTTTACATTCAATCCATGCTTCATATCTAAGCTTTATACATTATAAGTGTAGATATAGTAAGCTTTGAAGTTCATTTGCCTTGAATAATATGTGTTTTGAGTAGATACATTTGGCCCTGTGCTACTGCAGTGGTAGTGCTGAGGTAGTGTTGTCGCCTCACAGTAAGACGTTGTCCTGTTCGATTCTCAGCTAGAGTGTCTTCTGTGTGGAGACATGCGTGAATGGGCGTACCTTCATTGAAGGTTGTGCGTCAGGGCCGGCAACTCAGCACGTAAAAAAATCTACTGCCAATCGTTAGCGGACTGGAGTTCTGCTGTGGCGACCCCTAACCAGGAAAAGCCGAAAGACACAACAACATTTGGCCCTGTGCTGGGACTGTGAGGTTTAAACTGTAGACAGGGCTACTGTGGGGTTATTGCAACTGCAGAAGGAACTCTGATCTATAGCGTGGAGTTTGAAACATATTTTATCTGATACGGAGTCACGAATGAATCTAGGCAGTGTAAGCTGGGGCAGCTTTGGAACTTTTAAGGAACCAGATAGAGAAGGAAAGACAGTGATCATTAAGTGCATATGACAAGATGTTTAGCTGTATCAGTTTGTTAGGAAGAGTTACTAAAACAACAAGCAGAGAAATATTATTACTGTTAGGGTTAAGGCTGGTACATTCTATGACTAGCTGTTTAAGGTTGTGTGAGTTTACAAATCCATTTAGATGTGCTTTGTGAAGAACAGATCATTTGAAGTTAATATCCATTAGCAGAATTAATTTGTGATACTTTGTGTGATCATGTATTTTGGTTAATTTTGAATTTAATGGGAAATTGCTTAACTTGTTTTAAAAAAGGGTTCTCACAGTTGTTACATAGGCCCCGTGTTTGTGCGGGTTTGCACCTGTTTTAACACAGCTCCACAGAGTTTGGTGACCATCCACTGCTCTACTATCTTCATCTGAGCAATCCAAGGCATCTGTTTACATGTATCACACCTTCATTAAGCACCATGCCGTGGACGTAACCAAAGCTGCCTGTGCTCTAACTGAGGAGTCCCTTAAATTGCACTTAGCTGCTTGGAGAACACCTCAGCTGGGCTTTCTACAGCATTTGCCACTTTAACTGAAATATCCTAATCCCTAATAGTCTTGTATGCCCTTGAGAGCCCCAATAGTATAGACCAAACATTAAGCCCCCAATTAAACCACATCCTTCCTCATTAACTTTAGTAAGCAGATTTACAATAGTATTATGGATGGTCAGTTCTCCTCCATTTCTCTTGCCAGCCTGATTGACATGGGTATCCTGAGGCAGTGCAGCAATTGCCTCATGTACACTGACAACCCACTAATCCTAAACCACTTAAGCTCAATTTGTGCAAGATGCATATACACTAAAGTTTATAGGTTCATAGGTGTGTACTAGGCTAATGGCCCTGGAGACATTACAAGCCTAGCCCAAAAAAATTGCCCAAGCACCTTGCCACCCGATGTTAGTTCACAGTGCCCCTATCCAATAGGGCAAATGGAATGATCCCTGGAGTGAACTTTCTGTTACCCATCCACCTGTCAAGATTTCTCTTGAAGAGGGCCAGCGAGGTGCTCTGCTTGACATGAATAGGAAGCTTATTCCAGAGTATGGGCAGTCTTTAGGAGACGAACCTGTCCCTCTAGCATGTTCTGTTAATTGTGGTAATGAGGTTGTGATGTCTGGAGCATGTAGCATGGGGGGATTGGGATTTCGTTAGGTGTAGCATTTCAAGTAGGGCTGTGTCAGACATGGCTTTGTAAGTCAAGCAGAGATCACCTCTAAGTAGATAAGAGACTGGGAACAGCTAACGTTTCTTGAGTATGTCCATATACGACATGTGCTTAAGGCCTAGGATCCTTTTTGTGAGGTACTTTTGTGGGGTCTCCAGCTGTTGTAGGTGTCTGGTTAGGTACATGCCAAATGGGGTGTTATATTCGATGATTGGTCTAATGAGGGATGAATAGAGAGGGATAATGACCTCTTTTTTTCCTGGATGCGAAACCTTTGGTTGTAAGATGTGCCATGTAGAAGGACTTTCTGACCACAGTGGCAATGAGGTGGTCAAAGGTGAGGAGGCTGTCGACCTGGGTGCCCAGATCTCTTATGGCCCCTTCAGTGTTCAGCGGGCTCCCATCAACGTGATAATTTGTGGGAACTTAGTTTTTTTCCAAAGGGGATGACAAAGCACTTTTTGCCATTAAACTTTAAGCCATAGTTCCGACACCAGTCATTGGTCTCAGAGAGGCCTTTTTGTAGGATGTCTGCATCATTTGGGGAGTTGATAATGACTCCTAGCTTGCAGTCATCACTGAACTTGGTCAGCCAAAGTCCTTCTGTACTGGAGGATGCAGAAGAACAGAGTAAAATCCACACAATGTTAGCGTAATAAAAACTTTTAATCCATGGTTTTGTAACCAAACTTCTTCAGAATAAAATGTACATTCTCTACATCACATTTAAAAACAGTTTTGATATGCCTCTGCACCAATAAACACATCTTTCCACTAAAGCAGTTACACAATTAATCAATAAAATTTCAAAGCTCAGGAAATGCTTTCCTTATATAGACTCTATGGTCTTTCAAAAACATTTAATGTTAACATCATTTATACCAGTTTTTTTGTCTGAATTTAATTTGATTTGCCATAAAGCCTCCTTTTATTCAAGATTTGTTTTGAAATTGCCACCCCAAAATCATGACTTCCTTGCTCCAGCGCAGAAAACAAATTTTCTTTGTACATGAGACAGGTGGTAGTATGCTTTTAAAAAGCATTTGTCTTGTCTTGTTTTCTAATATTGTAATAATGTTCCTTTATTCTATTGTATAGAGCTCTTGTAGTCATACCAATATAGAATGCACTGCAGTATGCACACATAGCAATGTATACAACTCCTTTACTCTTACAGTTAAAGTGCCCTGGAGCTTTCAAAGTGTAAGGCAAATGTTCTAAACTAACTAAGGGACCTTCAGAAATGTATCCACATATGTTACAATTCCCACACTTATACATGTCCCATCTTTTCTGTGTGATGTTGGGACAATGAACAAGTTTGTTTCTCTCTCTTTCTAAAATGTTTTTTAAATTATTTTGATTTTTATATACAAACTTTGGTTGGGTCCCCACAATGGATTGTAAATCTTTGTTTCCCTCTAAAATTTTCCATTTGCCAGAAATAATGTTTCTGATACCACTATCTACTGTCATGTCCAAACAAAAATAATTACCAGCATCAGGTGTGTTCCTGTCATGGTTCTGTTTTGTATTAATATTGGAAAACCCATGTCCAAGGATGGTTGGAAAGAGACTGTCCCTATTTTGTGTAACATATTCAGCCTGCTCTTTCAATAGAATATTAATATACCCTCTTTCAACAAACAAGGTAGTGATACATTTCCTTCAAAAAAGTCACCCGTTTCACTTGTCATTCGACTGGCTCTTATGAGTTGTTGGGGATGCACAAAAAGTGCAAAGTTTTGTTGACACCCTTAACTCCAGATCAGGATACTTAAAATTTGTCCTGAGGGATGTGGGACTAAAAGTCAATTTTTTGGAAGTGATTCTGGAATGGGATGTTAAGCTTTATAATTTAGTAGGATTTTCAGGAAAGAAACTTTCACCAACAGTTACTTGCATTATACCAGCATACACCCTCATTACATGAAGAAAAATATTCCAGAAGGACAGCTTGAAAGGATTCCTTGAACTAATCCAGTTCCAACTGACTGCAGGTAAGACCCCTTTCCAAGTTATTGCCAGTTATAGGACCCTTCCATGAACCAGGATACCCACACTGCATATTTGGATCTACTTGAATCACCCAAGATACAACTAGATACCCTAGTTTTAGGTGACTTTAACTACCCCAGCCATAGACTGAGTAAATCATACATGTACTAACACACTTGTCCAAAGGTTCTTGGACTTCATCAATTCCAGTGCCCTGGACCAGTTGGTTGACACCCCCACAAAGAGCCCAAACTTTCTGGATCTGGTGCTCACTAACATAGGTGATTGTTGCACCACCCAATGTGTGTGGCCCTCCCTAGTGAGGTCTGATCATCATAAATCAGTATCATTAGAAGTAACAATAACATCTGACCCCCCCCCCCCACCATTAGCAGCAACTAGACTAAAAAACTTCTCCAAAGCTAATTACAGCCTAATAAGTGACAGCATTAATAGCTTCGTAGCCCCTGCCCTCACTGATGGCATGGATACCTATACTGGGATTTACACCAATGCCTTGTATAAGCATCTGTACAAATGTATTGACTCAGCTGTGCCTGGTGGATATCCACTGCTAAAAGGTTATACAATAAGAGAAAGAAATTGCTGTTCAAGAGCAGGAAGGAACAGTCTCTGAATTGGAAGCATTCCCTCCTCGGCTTAAACAAGCAAATAAGACACCTCATGAGGCATTCAAAAGCTAACTATGAATCCAAATTAGCCTCCTTAGTTAAGGATAACCATAAGGCCTTCTTTAGTTACTTCAGAAACAAAGAAAAAAACAGATTTGTGCAGAACTGTTTATGGCACCACATATACTGAACCCACAGAAATAGCCAACCTACTAGCTGACAGGTTCAGTGAAAACTTATCCCTCCTGTTCCTGCCGCATATCCCTCAAAGCATGCCTACAACCTGCCCTCAACCTAGAATCTCCAAGGAGCAGGTCTTAAATGTTCTCTCCAAAGCCAAAAACACAGCCTCTATGGGACCTGATAATATCCCAGGCTGCATTCTAAATGGATTAAAACAGGAACTAGCTGCACCACTAGGTACTCTTTGTAACCACAGCCTAAGTACTGGTTTTGTATCTGCTGAATGGAAACAGCAACCATCATCCCATTCTATAAAAAAGGTGCCTGTGCAGACCATGGGAACTATAGACCCATAAGCCTGACCAGCCTAATCTGCAAGGCTATGGAAAGAATAATCATGGACCATCTCAACAAAGATATATGAGGCGTCCAAATGCTCAACCTGACCCAGTTTGGCTTCATTAAAGGAAAAGCCTGCCTCTTGAACTTGGTGGACTTCTTTGAGACAGTCACTGAAGCCCTGGACAAAGGGAAATTCATGCATACAGCCTACCTGGACCTGGCCAAGGCCCTTGACACTATTCCCCACTCAGGCATCATTGATAGACTCACCCAGCTGGAGATCAACCCGTATATTGTCAGGTGGGTTGCAAACTGGTTCACCGATAGAATGCACACCATCAAAATAGGTGACTCTTCCTCCACCTGCAGACCCATAACTAGTGGTGTTTCACAGAGATCGCTGCTGGGGCCATTATTGTCTGGATTCTGCTTCTTGGATGTACAGGCTAAAACAAAAGGCCTTTGGCTGACAAAGTTTGCTGATGATTGCAAACTGGGTTCAGTCATCGAGTCTCCAAAAGATGTCAACATCCTGCAAGAGGGACTTACACAGCCAAACAACTGGTGCCAAAGTCATGGGATAAAACTCATCCCCTTTAGCAACAGCAACATCCCTGCAGATTACCATATTAATAACAACACCCTAAGCAGGCAAGCAGTGGTGAGAGATTTGGGCACACAGGTTGACAGCAACTTTTCTTATGACCACCACGTCATCACAGTGGTAAGAAAGGCTTTCTACATCACCCACCTCATTAGTAAGGTCATTGTATCCAGAACAAAAGAGGTTATAACCCCCCCCCCTGTACTCCTCACTCATCAGGCCAATAGTAGAGTACAATGTTACTTTACCAGGAATGTACAGCAACTGGAAAGACCTCAAAGGTTTCTAACAAAGAAAATTCAGGGTCTTCAGCATATTCCATATGTTGACAGACTGAAATCATTGTCACTGTACTATGTGTATTACAGACTACTCAGAGGTGACCTCTGCCGTGCACATAAAGCTGTCTCAGATCCTGCAGTAATGGAAATGCTGCACATTCATAAATCAAATGGTATTAGATGCACTTGCTCTGGCTAACTCAACCTAGTATGTGACATCAACAGGGCTTGCTGGACAGACAGACATGTCTCACAAATGTTACCTTTCCTCTGGAACAAACTTCCAATTTAGGTGAAGCAGAGCCCCTCCCTGACCCTACTTAAGTGTAATTTGGATGATTGGATGGGAAACTGCAAATTCACCCTGGGAGTTTCACCTGTGTCCTTCTTGGACAGGGGCAGTAGTTGTTGACTAGATTCCGCTTAATACCTTGATATTCTTGGGAATGGAGGTTATACTTGGCTAGGCTTGTAAGGGACCTAGTGCCATTAGCCTAGTAACCTCTTATAATCCTATGATCTTATGAAGGATGATTGAGGTTGGAAGGATGTAATTGACTGCTACATATATTTTGGTTTTGCTACATGTATTTTGGCTTGATTGTTTAGTGCTGTTTGATTACTAACAAGTTTGAGTTAATTTTAGATGAGAAGTCACTTCTGGCTATTAACGTAGGAGAAAGACTGGAATTTTTAATAACCAACAACATTACACATCCACCTCTATGTGACCTGGTCTGCTGTCAAAGAATATGGAGCAGTTGCTTGTAATATAGGGTCACATGAGAGAGGAATCTTTGAGCCATGATTTTTCTAACAGCTAAAAGTTTGGGACTGCATTGAGAGGTCCACTACTCTTGCTGGGCCTGTTATTAATACGCATATATCCTAGCTTGAGATTTTTGTGGTCTGAGAATCAGACTGGTGTTGCAATAGTTGCTCCTAAGCTGAGGAAAATGCCACCAGCCTGCAAAAGCAAAAGGGTAGCTAGTAGCAGTACTAAGATTTTGTTTTTATATTTTTAATGAAGTTCCAGCCCTGCTTGTAAATGGCATATGTAGGGTTAAGAAATACGCTCTCCTGGTAAGAGGTGTAGCAATGCTATTACAATTAGCTACTATATGGGCGAGTACACAAAGAAAGACATACTGGGGAATGTGGGAATAGATATGACAGAGAGGTTGCAAGAAGAGGAATTGCAGGAAGGGGTTTCAAAAGATGAGTAGCAGGAATAGGATAAACATGAGAGGAAAGTGACTTGCAAACATTGCAATAGGCTACAGGGTCTGAGTGGTAGAGATGTGTGAGAGTATGTGTGGAATAAAATCAAATCGATTCAAAGGGAAGTGATGTTAGAAAAGGGAGGGAAGAGGGGTAAAACTGGAAGGAAAATTGGTTAGTGGTAACTGAAGAAATAGTAATGTCAGAGGAAGAGGAATGGATACTACAGAAGAATTTCTATTTCCCTGGCTATCACTTTTTTAATTATTCTGCAGTGAGAAAAATCCTGATAGATGCAGCTGGATATATATGTCTAAAATACTTCTACACTTCTAAACGTAAAAGCCCCAAAAAACAAATATATTTCTTCACTTCTTATACTGTGGTGTATAAGGATGTTTCTCAGGGTGACTGATAAACAAACCACTGACAATGTGGATATGCTTCCAGCCCCCACGATGTCTTCGCTCTTGACTCCATCTTGAAGGAAGTGCACCACATGACATGCAGCTTCCTGCATCTAGACCTTAGCAGATTTAGACACATCCCCCCATATGTTATAAGACTGAGGAGCACCTCAACAAAGTGACATTTGAAACTGGATAACTTGGAGAATAGGTTGAGTCACGCCAATCTATGCTTAACTGGGATATCGGAGAGTGTTGATCGGTTAGACTCTTCTTTGCATCTACGTTGATGCGGAAACTCTTGGCCCATCCAGACCCAGTCGTTGTAGAAAAGGATCATCATGTTATTAGTGCAGGTGTCTACTGTTTTGCCTTTTCAAGATACTTTATGCTAAAATATTTCAACTAATCTGATCAGAAGGAAATTTTACAAAATCCCATCTTCTGAGGACACAAATTAGTTATAAACAATATTGCAGTAGGTCCAGGATCACCCTGCACATTTATTTAAAAAATAAGAAATTATGCTAGTTAAACGCTGTGTACAAACACAACACTTCCAGACTCAGTTGTAGTTTCCTGTTATCCTGAGGATTTTTAAATGAAGTATGCTTATTCTTTTACCTACCCAGAAAAGGGTATTTTGTCTGTGTGTGTGTGTGTGTGTGTGTGTGTGTGTGTGTGTGTGGTTTTCTAACATGACCAGTGACAAAATCAATGATCCAGAGGACCATTACAAGTAAAATAATGAGTCATGAAAGATTCCTATGAGAAGTAACAGGGAGGGCCTTGCTTTGGGGATGTGAGACCTCCTTCTGTTTTAAATGATCTTGTGTCTCCAAAAAGGAGATGAAGATGGAGTGCAGAAGGACATCCAGACAGCCCAGTTACATTACCCCCCCCCCCAAGTGTGGTCATTTTCTTTCGTACAGAAACAAGGGTCAAACTTCCTTAAGCCTCTCTAATGGTCTGTAAAGTATTTAAAGTCATTATCAGCAGTGAATAGATGACTCCTAGACCTGGCCACTAATTTGTAATATCTGGGGACCATTACACACCTAAACCAGCTGGAAATGGTGGAGACACAGTTATCTGCCATTCATGCAATCATACAGCTTACTGTAGCTCATACTATAACATACTTCTGTAGAAGTGTGTTAGGAAACGCCTAAAATGAATAGACAGAAGTATGAGGTGTGTTCACTTCAATAGATTTATTAAATGACATGAAGGCTGACAACCACAAGACATGCATCCACTTACCATGACAAGTATTCTTAAAGAGATATATCACAATACATTATACCTACCAGACTGTTTGTGGTTTTATTATGCTGAATTAAATGTTGTCTATGGTACCACCTATGAAGGGTCTGGGAGATGGGTGGAATGATGTAGGGAATGGGGAAAAATAAAGGCCCCACATTGTAAAATTTTATTGATATTCACGCCTCATCTTTATTTTAAATCTCCTCTTTTTAGTGTACTGGATGTAGGGGCTACACATCCTTGAGGTTCCCACCCTTTTAGTCTTGCTCTAACACCCTGTTAGGGAACAGACCAGATAGCCCAACATGGTTATTATTATATTCAGCTTCTTTTCTTCACTCTCTCTCTACTCTCTTGATGTGTTTTGTGTGTGTGTGTGTGTGTGTGTGTGTCTGGGGGTTGAGGGTTTGTTCTCTCTCTCTCTTTCTCTCTTTGTCATTACCTTGTGGTGAGGTAGATTAGGAGTCTGGCAGGATGTCTGTGCAGCCCCTGAGGGATGGTTTGCCCCTGTTTATCACGTCTGTAGTGGACTCACTACAGACACATTATAACTAGTTTCCTTATAGTAAAGGGTAAAGTACACTCCACCAAGCATATCTGGCTCCACACGCTCTGTGTAGTAAACCTGGTTGTATACTGGTGTATTATGTAGTATGCTTAACTCTGCATAGTAAACCTGGTTGTATACTGGTGTTTTATGTAGTATGCTTAGCTCTGCGTAGTAAACCTGGTTGTATACTGGTGTTTTATGTAGGATGCTTAGCTGGAGTATTTACTTTCATTTTACTTTATTTACTTGGTAGCTGGGTAAACACACTATGTACAAGTGTCTCTTTTATGGATGACTTTTGACCAATATCAGGTTAAGTGACTTGCTCAAAGTCAATAACTATTTAAATAGACAGCAATCTAAATTTTATACATTAATGGATCATTTTGTTAGACTGTTTAAACCTTCCATAAGGATGTTATTTTATGTAAGATGGTACGAGGGCAAGACAAATGCTTTGCATGGGGAGATTGGGGAGTTAAACTCAGGATGAAGCTTGTTAAGAGTTCATAGCCTTAACTATCTACACTAAATGCTAGGGCTAGCATTTTACTTTCTTATAACCTGTTTGTTGTTACTTTTTCAGTTTCATATCTGAAGCAGTTACCTTTTTGCCTTTTCTTGGCTTCTTCCTCTTAGGTAGCCCTTCAGGGCTTGTACAATCTGTAGAGCCTTGGCTAACATTTAGTAATGTGAACTAGGCAGGCAGTTGCGTAGGCAAAACACAGATGAGTTTAGCAAAAAGCCCACTCTTCCTGAGAGTAGCAAGGAGTGCCACATAGTGCATTTTCCAGTTCAGACATACAGGTCCATAAGTAAATTATGGGTGATAACAGAAGAGCCTGTGTGAGCACAACAGACTTTAATCAATTAAAAAAAACACACCTTCCCTACTAGAGGCTTCAATCCACCAGGAAAACTGCAATTAAATGTAAAACACTTGAGTCCAAAAATGTCAGGTAGTTCCAGTGTAAAAAAAAAACTCTTCTTTATTCAACCATAGACTTATAGGTGCTTTCACAGATAACTTCTGCTTCTTCAGATACAAATGCATGCTGTCTGCTGTGTAACTTATATACCTTAAACCAACTAATTAAGTCACAATCATCTTAAAGAAACATCCTTCATTAAGTAAAAACATTCAGTCCTTCACTGTGTAAACATGATTCTAAAAAGTACAAACACATAAAAAATACACATATAAAGAATACATATATAAAAATGCACATACAAATATAGAAACATAAAAATGTGCTCAAATATAAACATAAACTGTTAAAAATATCTAATACTTAATATAAGTAAGCATGTCATAAAATGATTTAACATTTCATTTATTCAATGGTCTTGCTTTAAGTTTTGGTCTTATGAGTATCCTGTTGTTTAACCCATGCCCAGAATCTGCTTTCAGTCTTATAATCCATTTTGCCTCAAGCTGTTCTGTCCTGTTTCTAATGTCCCCCATTCTGATGTTGTCATATATTTTACCTATAACTAAAAAAGTAAAATCATGTGTGTGTTGTCATTCACTCTAATATGTTTAGATAATGCGCTAACATCACTTTTTTTCTGTATCTGGTACATATGTTCCTTGATACGATCTCTAAGGGCTCTATCTGTTTTTCCCACATAGAAACAAAAACATACTGAACATTGGGATAAATAAATAATATGTTCTGAAGCACATGTAGCTGGCTATGTGCTACGCTCAAATATATGTGGAGGGTGCATACTGGTTCTGTGCAGAAAACTGTCACAGTGACATTCTTTCTTATATAAATTTGTATTTATCCTACCTTCCACATCTTTTTTAATGTTAACATCCAAAAAGTGAACTTCTAATGACACATCCACTGTAAATTTTAAGTAATTTGTAGAGTTATTAATGTAGTCAAAGAAATCTGCAAACTGTACCTGAGTCTCCCCCATAACAAAAAAAAAGGCCATCCACAGACGTACAGTAATACAGAATATGTTGTCTATATCTCCTCTTGGAATAAACTCATCTTCCCAAATGGCTAGTACAGTATTGGCGTAGGTGTTGTCACAAGAAGTGCCCATAGCTATGCCATGCCTCTGCCAATAGATAGTTTCATTGAACATCTTCTTCTTCTTTCGGCTTTTCCCAGTTAGGGGTTGCCACAGCGGGTCACCATCCGCTCATGATTAGCAGTGGAGTTTTACGGTGTTGAGTTGCCAGCCCGGCACCCAACCTTCCACAGAAAGCACACACACACACTCACACCTAGGGCCAATTTAGTGTGTCCAATCCACCTACAGCATGTCTTTGGGATGGCCGCCCACAGATAGTTTCATTGAACATAAATATGTTATTTTCCAAGACTGTCTTTAACAACTTAATAATAACTTCCATGTTCCCTTCATTAAATTCTTTACAAGACTTACAAAACAACTCTATGTTGCTTATTCCTTCTTTGTTTGGGATCATAGTAAACAGTGATGCAATATCCATAGTTACTAAATACAAATCTTCACAGTTCTTCTAATTATCACAAAAATAAAACAATTCAAAAAGTGTTTTGTGTCTTTTAATATATGCCTTATGTTATTCAAATATGGGCATAAGATGTGCAGCAGGTAAGGGTGATAAAGGATAATGAAGGAAATGTACTCACAAGCGAGGAGAGTGTGTTGAGCAGATGGAAAGAGTACTTTGAGGGGTTGATGAATGAAGGGAATGAGAGGGAGAGAAGGTTGGATGATGTAGGGATAGTGAATCATGAAGTACAATGGATTAGCAAGGAGGAAGTAAGAGAATGAAGAATGGAAAGGCTGTTGGTCCAGATGACATACCTGTGGAAGCATGGAGGTGTTTAGGTGAAATGGCAGTGGAGTTTTAACTAGATTATTTAATTAAATCTTGGAAAGTGAGAGGATGCCTGAGGAATGGAGAAAAAGTGTTTTGGTACCGATTTTTAAGAATAAGGGTGATGTGCAGAGCTGTAGTAACTACAGAGGGATTAAACTGATCAGTCACAGCATGAAGTTATGGGAAAGAGTAGTGGAAGCTAGGTTAAGAAGGGAGGTGATGATTAGTTATCAGCAGTATGGTTTCATGCCAAGAGCACTACAGATGCGATGTTTGCTCTGAGAGTGTTGATTGAGAAGTACAGAGAAGGTCAGAAGGAGTTGCATTGTGTCTTTGTGGATTTAGAGAAAACATATGACAAGGTGCCTAGAGAGGAGTTGTGGTATTGTATGAGGAAGTCGGGAGTGTCAGAGAAGTATGTAAGAGTGGTACAGGATATGTACGAGGGTAGCGTGACAGCAGTGAGGTCTGTGGTGGGAGTGATGGATGCGTTTAAGGTGGAGGTGGGATTACATCAAGGATCAGCTCTGAGCCCTTTCTTATTTGCAATGGTGATGGACAGGTTGACAGACAAGATCAGACAAGAGTCCCTGTGGACTATGATATTTGCAGATGACATTGTGATCTGTAGTGAGAGTAGGGAACAGATGGGGGAGACCCTGCAGAGGTGGAGATATGCTCTAGAGAGAAGACAAATGAAGGTCAGCAGGACTAAGACAGAATATATGTGTGTGAATGAGAGGGAGGATAGAGGAATGGTGAGGATGCAGGGAGTAGAGGTGGTGAAGGTGGATGAGTTTAAGTACTTGGGATCAACAGTTCAGAGTAATGGTGAGTGTGGAAGAGAGGTGAAGAAAAGAGTACAGGCAGGATGGAGTGGGTGGAGAAGAGTGTCAGGAGTGATTTGTGACAGATGAGTACCAGTAAGAGTGAAAGGGAAGGTCTACAAGAGGGTAGTGAGACCAGCTATGTTATATGGGTTGCAGACAGTGGCATTGACAAAAAGGCAGGAGTCAGAGCTTGACGTGGCAGAGTTGAAGATGTTAAGATTTGCACTGGGTGTGAAGAGGATGGACAGGATTAGGAATAAGTATATTAGAGGGTCAGCTCAGGTTGGAAGGTTTGGAGACAAAGCCAGAGAGGCAAGATTACATTGGTTTGGACATGTGCTGAGGAGGGATGCAGAGTATATTGGGAAAAAGATGCTAAGGATGAAGCTGCCAGGTAACAGGATAAGAAGGAGGCCTAAGATAAGGTTTATGGATGTGGTGAGTGATGGCATGCAGGTGGTTGGTGTGACAGAGCAAGATGCAGAGGACAGGAAGAAATGGAAACAGTTGATCTGCTGTGGCGACCCCTAACAGGAGCAGCCAAAAGAAGAAGAAGAAGAAGTTATTCAAATATGGGCAGAGGGTTTTCTCTCTCTCTCTCTCTTATATATATAGGCTGGCTCTGTTGACATCCTTGTACAGCCACTATAGGTCTTAGTTGTGGACATATGGGGTCTTTGTGAAGTTTAGGTAACACTTGAATCACAGGTAATAGTGGATGCTGTACTGTTATGTAGTCATGACACTTTTGTCAATGTTACCATTTCTAAAAAGTTCAGTGTAAACTGTATTAATATGTCTTGACCTCTAACATTATTTATGACAGAATAAAATGAGCATCTGACAACATTATTTTCATGTCATTCTGATATCTTTCCACATCATATATCACTAAAGGACCTCCCTTGTCCGCTGGTCTTATTATTATGCTATGATTAGATTCTCAGTTTCTAAGTTCCAGATAATCATTTTTTGCCAGGTTGTACCTCTTTAATTTAGTAGTTCTATCACTTTCATTAATCTTGTTTATGTCATTAATACATAGTCTTTCAAAGGCATTAATCACTGGATTAAGTACTGGTACGTGTACTCGGTTTTCTAAACATTTCTACACTGTCAACACTTTCATTACTTTTATAATTCAGTTTTCAAGTCAAATTTCTAATAAACAACTTTAAATCAAAAATTACCTTAGTAAAGTCCATTTTTTGGCTTGGAATAAAGGATAGTCCTTTCTTTAAGACACTAGTCTCTTCTGCTGTAAGTACATGGGACGATACGCTCCAAATCATTGTTTCTTCTGGATTCCCCAGGCCTTTTTATTGTTGGTGTCCCTGTTACTTCTTCCAGTTTCCTTTTTACTCAGTTCCTGCTTCTCGACCTCATTCTCATCCCCTTCTCTGCTGTTTCCTTGATGGGAAGGGACAAAAACAATTTGGTGTTAAAAGAAGTTGGTACATTATGTTGTTTTCTCTCTGGTTCAGATGAGTGATAGAAGTAAGGAAGTAAGTGAAGAAGGCATAGTAAGGAGTTATAAGGAATGAAAAGGTATTTGTTCACATTTAGGGATATAGTTCATCCTGGTTTTGAGCAAGAACAGATCCAGGTTTTAGACAGGAAGTCTTTCAGAGTGGTTTTGAAAGATGGAAGGGAGGGTATAAACCTGATGGATACAAGTAAGGAGTTCCAGGCCTTAGCAACCTTGTACAAGTACAGACAATGACCAGCAGATTTGATAGGTTTGTAGACAGACAGGAGGTTTTGGTTATTGGATCACAATGACCGACTGGGAACATAGTTGTGTAGAAAGTATTTTAGTGTTGGACAGGGAGATGGATGCTGGATATAGTTGATGAGACATTTTCTAACCAATTTAGGCTTTTTAGTAGTATACAGTGGTGGATTCTGAAAGGGGTATTTGCTTCAACTTTAGCAACTTTGTTATAGCATCATTCAAATTTTAATTTTTGCAAAGCCTGGAGGTTAGTGAGGATTGGAGCGACATAAAGAAGTGTGGGGACGACATAAGGAGTGTCAAGTGTAGTTTTAGTTGTATTAGTGAGAAGGCTTTTGTATCTGTAAATCATCTCTAGTTTTTGATGAGTTTTTCATATGCAATTTTGTATATACAGGTCAAATGTAAGATTATCATTCACTATCACCCCTAAACATTTGCTATGATAAGTGACTTTGGTGGTTGTATTATCAAGAGAGAGGACTTTAAATTTTGTTTTTTTCATGAGAGAGGGATTTAGGGAAAAAAGTAATAGTTTGGTCTTTTTTGGGTTGAGCATGAGTTGTGAATTATGTAGCCGTGTTCCACTGGCTGTTAAAGCTTCCTGAGTAATTTTCTGGAGGTGTACCATGTTGTCAGATGTGCAAATGAGAGTGGAATCATCTGCTTATTGTTTTAAGATGGGCTGTTGTACAGATGTACAGAGGGTGTTGGTGAGACTGTTAAAGAGAAGGGGATCAAGGAGAGAGTCTTGAGGTACAAAAGTGGTGAGTGGGAGGTAAGCAGAGATGGTGGACTGCCATTTTAGTAACTGATTCCTATTGGACAGGGGAGCTTTTGACCCACAGAAAGGTGGTCTGAGAGAGACTGAGTGAGGACATTTGAAGTAGAAGTTTGCTGTGACAAACTATATTGACAATATCTTTGTAGGTTAGAAGGGTAATGCTGGTACTATGGGAAGGACGTAAGCCACATTTTGTAGGGGATAGGAGTAAACAGGTGATTTGCTGTGGCGACCCCTAATGGGAACAGCCGAAAGAAGATGATGATGAGGAGTTCTTCCTGCAGGAAATAGTCTAGAAATTCCTACTTTTTGCAGAGGGATAATGTATGACTTTTTCCAGAGACAGGGAATGTGGTATTCTTGGACTGACTTATTTATAAGGATTGAGACAGGATAGGCAATTATTGTCTGCTATTTTTAGATAATTGCTTGGAAGGTCATCAACTGAAGAAGATCATGGTTTAAGTTTGTTTAAGAGTAGTTTTATATAGGATCTGGTCACAGGTTTGAAGGTAAAAGAGGATGTGGTGATATGTGGTTGTTGGACAGGGCTGGGATTAGAGGTTGATGAATCCTTGGTTAGAGATGCTAAACCATCTATAAAATAAGAGTTGAACTGTACTGCAGTTTTGGGTAGTGAGTTATCAGAAGAGAGGTTTGGGTTGAATTTTTGGCCAGGATATAAGACTTCTTTAATTTATGTCCAATTTTTTTTTAGGGTTGTGTTTAGTATTATTCTGAAAGTTATTATATTATAGTTTTTTGTCTTCGTGTATTTGCTTTTTAGCATGATTGTGAAGCATTCTGAAGTTTTCAAGATATTGAGGTGTTTTGTATTTTCACCATTATTTCCATGTTTTTTTCTCTGTTCTGCATTAGCATTCTGTTCTTTTTGGATGGCCAAATTGCATTATTTGTTTTTTTGTATTTTCCTTCTAGGAGTTGCAAGGCTGTTAGGATATTTAGGAAAGTTGTAATGAATTCATTTACAGCATTGTCAAAGGGGAGGATTTATAGGCAGTTTCAGGAACTTTTAGTTCTAGTTTTAGGAACTATGTAGAAGTGCAGATCAGTATTTCCTGTGGTAGGTAACTGTGGCTGCAACATGTACATGCAGGCATCCCTCTCCCTCAGTCACTCTAACACACACACATACACATTTAAACACAAACACATGCATGCACATACAGATAGACACACACACATATCACAGTCCCCATAGCTGTTCCTGAGTTGTCTGAATGCCCTTGATGTCTCATTTCCTGCTCTAAGCTGTCATGGAAGGTTTCAGACCCACATTAATGCCAGACATTAGAATTACACATCATAGCTTTATGTACCCCTGGTGTCTAGTGTCCCCCCACCCTCCTATCCCTGTATTAGTTTATGTCCTGTTATGGCACAATACTTTTTTTAGATTAATCCTGGTGTCTAATGTTTCCCTCCAGCACTTGGTTTAAGTGCCGTTAATACACATGCTTTTTTTTAAACTAATCCATGGTGGCTAGTATCTTCTCACCCATTCCCACAGTTTAGTTATCCCTGGTAGCTAGCGGGGCCCCTACCAATGTTATAGACTTTTGTTTGTTAGTTTAGGAGTATGTGTAGGTATAACAGCCACCCCAAAGTTCACACACACACAGACACACACACACACACACACACACACACACACACACACACACACACACACACACACACACACACACACACACACACACATTCACACACACACAGGCATTCACATGCACACCCACCTCACCTAACCTTTCACTACCTCCCTTTCACTATCTTCAAGGTAGACACACACACACACACACACACACACACACACACACACACACACACACACACACACACACACACACACACATTCACACTCACACACCTGCTTACCCTCCTGATCTCACCACCTGGTCACACTCACAGGTACTCATCCATTTTTACACACACACACAC